>NW_022995211.1:27416-288429 GCF_008704595.1 Diutina rugosa | reverse complement strand
CTATTACTTGATTTAGAACATGTATTGTCTGTAAACAAACCAACGAGCCTAGTCAATAGGTTCGAACATTCTCCAGTCAATCCACCACCATCTTTTGGCCTTGGCTTGGGCGACGTCAGCGCCATCAGCGGTGGGGGTGGCGATCGCAATAGTAGCAACAGTAGCAACAACAAGGGCCTTGAAGTTCATGGTGATGATTTCATGAGACATTCCGTGGCATCTATATACCAGGTAGGCGGTAAAGTAATTGGTGGCTCGAATAGGAAGGTATGCTATTCCAGATGCCCAACGTGATGCGGGAGCACCAGGTACCACCTGATAGCAGAATTATACCACAGCGTGTTATCCTGAAAGGACTTCCAGCAGATCTTCTCGATTCACATAGAGTTATACCAACAGGGACAACCTCATTGACAACCCCTGGCATATGCAGAGCCAGTTGCAATGCTACATGGATAGTCGCCATATAATGATAGCAGTGTCACAATTGGTATTCATCTGCGTACATCATGCATTGTGTAAATGCTAACGTTTGCATCATCCGTGACAAAATAAACGTATAGGGGTTCACCATTTGGGGGTATGAAAGGGAATCAATGAAGATTGGAAATGCAAGCACCATACGCTAATGAAGAAACTTCAAAGTGATCAACAACATCCCTTCTTACTGTATCAAAATTGGTCTCCACCCAGTTCAAACCATGGGATTAAAGGAGTGGATGACATGAAATCGCTCCAGTGCAAGAAATGATACCTGACACTACAACCGTAAAGCCATTTTTATCACACATGGTAGTTGACGTCCTTTATCAATGATCTCCCAGGCAACTGAATGAAAGGGCAGTTGGTCTGCAATTAACGTTTAAATCATAGCCTCAGTAATCCTGATTGTTGCAAGTATACTAGGTATTGTGTGTATCGAGATATCTTCACTGATTAATTCGAAGCGGATTTACCATTCCATCAAGTTCAATTGGCAGAATGGCATTGCCAAAATCAACGTAGATGACAGTCTTTCACAGTGTATGGTCTCATCGAACAGTGCGGCTCTGCGCATGTGATAATTCTTATCAGCCAGCATCACCAAAATTCAAAACTGGTACAGCCATAACTGCTTCCTCAAGTTCCACGCAAGTGTTCGTTGTGCCAATTATTCTTTTGTTGACAGATTATGGAGTGACGTCACTTCATCCATATTGGAACAGTTCTTGAAGAATTTGGGTCGTATGACTTCCACCGCGGACGTGTCAAGTTTTTGCAAACCATCCAGACCATCCACTGGCACACCAAGACTGTCTTTCACTTGACCAGTTAACGCAATTGGTTATAGGAAGTTCGTCAAAGTCTATGACGACTTCGACAACTTTTGATAAGGCTGTCAGATCATCAGGCTCAACTCACGTTCGTCCATTGAAAGATAAGTGACGAGATGGGCTCTTTGCGAATGATCGTTGTATGCTACATGAAAGAGGATGTCTGGCGGGTGTAGTTACGTTGAGCTGAAGGGTTTCATTGGGTGCTGGATCAAATAGCTATCTCTTTTTGGGAAACTGGATATCATGGTTGCCTGCCTTGAAAACACAGTCACTCAGGTGAATTGCTGACTACTGTCGGTATATTATTGTGCTACAATGATCTCGCTAATGTTCAGCTCTACCGAGGCTTTTGATCGTCCACTTGAAACCAAGCGTAAGGCATTTATGGCTTTGAACTATCGATTACCTAGGCTTTTTGAGTCATAATTAGTGTGAATATACTTTTAATTCTGAAAGTTTGATCTATTAATTGAAAAGACTTGAATGATTTGAATTAAATCTATCGATAGTGGGAAGGCAATCGGTGTATTGCCACACCTGTATCAACCAAACCTAGACGTATGTAACTCTTAGTGAGCTGTGATGGAGGGTTGGTCTACGATCTTGTTTAATTGAACACTGCCATTTTCATGTATAGCATCGGTTTAATTCAGAGAAACTACACGTTGTCGGTCAGAGCCAAAAGCTAGTCGAAAATGGAATTTCCACGTTGCATTGACTTCTTCCATTCTTCCATTTGTTGTCCTTGCTATATCGTGCAATGACTCTTAACGGATATGTAACACTCACACAGCTTAGCCCTAGACCAAATGAAGCCATACTGTTCCATAAATGTAGTTTCGACAATTGAGGAGACTTGACACAGAGCCTCGATTGACTTGAATAATTATCGTCGCTGCCACAGAATCAGTTTCTATCAAGGGGTGTTATCTTGTGTTGAGCCACCCTTCTTCGCGTAGTTTTCCATTGGCACGGGATCTATCATCATGAGGAATTGCGCGTCACGAAATTAAAGCGTCTTCATCCTACGAAGCGTCGCTCACTATACTGACAATGGAGAAACTCATCCGTCGTTGGTGAACATCCACCAGGGTAGCAACAGTCTACCTAGTCGGAAAGCTCACACCAAGGGAGAGGCGGTAAGCTTACAATGCTCACTGTCAAGACATTTGTCACTCCTACTGTGGCTGGAGACGGATTTCTCTCAGTCACCAACTACGTCGAAATTTTGAACCCAAGATATGTTATCGTCACTCTCAGTATGGCGTGGATACATTTGTAACTTTCCTTGTGTGTTTGGTCTATCATCAAAAGCAATCGACGATCAAAAGCATCCATCCACAATCTTGCACAACGTTGCATCTGGCAATGGTGTTTCATTCATCAAAGTTATCCGGTGCCTGCGGAATCAATGAGATTAAGGGGTGTGGCTTTTAACGTCAAAATTGTGGCGTATGCACCCCACAACTTGTTGGTGGATTCTATAAAGAACTGGGGTAGCCGACTACACAAAAAACCATTACAACACGAACAAATATGTCTTACAGACCTCGCGGATCCGACTTCTTTGAACCTGTCAACATTAACCGGTCACACCCGTTAAAGCGCTTCTACAAACTTGATCCTGATGCTAACAAGAACGTGAAGTACCCCATCTACTTAGCTCCAACGAAGCCAGAAGAAGCTGGAAAGTTTCGCCGATTTGAGAACCCAGACCACAAGAAGAATGATCGGGGTCACTTCGGTGATGCCCAATTCAAAAATCTATTTCCCAAAGGTATCGATCAATTCAACCACTTCGATCTTAGTCCCGACTTAGGTACCGAAATTGACGACGAGCTGTTCCAGCTTTCTGAATTGACTGATAAGGGGCGTGACGACTTGGCGTTGTTTTTGGAAACCAGAGGTTTGGGAGTCTTCCGGCAACAAGACTTCAGAGACAAAGGACCAAAGTTTGCTAAAGAGTTTGGTGAGTATTTTGGTCCTCTTCATGTACACCCAGTCAGTTTCTCTGCTGAAAATCATGCTGAGCTCTTGACGACGTTCAGACCTGCTGGTTCCAGTGATAGGTACGACAGCTTTTACGAAGACAGCACTGACCTGTTTTACTGGCATTCGGATGTCAGTTTTGAGGTTTACCCCTCGTCGTTTCTGTTTTTTGTGGCCCTTGAGGCGCCTCCTCTGGGCGGTGACACGGTCTTCATCGATTTGAGAGAAGCTTATCGTCGATTGAGCCCAACTATTCAGGCGTTTTTTGACACTTTAGTTGTGATACACTCTAATGTTTATCAGAATAAGTTGGCAGAGCACGCTGGTCAACCGGCTCGAGTTGCTGGAGATTTGTATACGAAGCATCCATTGGTACGAGTGCATCCCGTTACTGGAGAAAAACTGTTGTTTTTTTCACGAGGATTCATTCAGAGAGTGGAAGGCGTTAAGAAGCAGGAGCTGGATTTCATTCTCAACTTTTTGGTACAACATGTCACGTCCAACCCAGAATTTCAGGTGCGGGCGTTACACCGTGGTACTGATCTGAGATCAGTGATTGCGTGGGATAATCGGTTTTTGTTGCACACAGCCACGTTAGACTTCTTGAGACACAACACCGGTAACCGCCACCATTACAGAATTACTGTGTTGGGTGAAAGACCTTATAACGATGTCATCGGTGATGGCGATGGAAACAAAGATGAAGGTGGTTCCGAAAAGGATGGAATAATTACCCCACCTGCTGAACAAGAATAATGTATCACAAATATAATTTAATGCTTTGAAAACTTGACTTAATCGAGCACACCAAATCAAGCCAAGATCCAAAGGACTGTCAAGGTACAAAGAAGGCTAAAGTAAATTTGAATATTGTTCACAACGATTGACACAAAAAAGTGATCAGCTTCACCTTCAAGCTGTCAAAAAGATGATTCCGCCCGGGCTCGATCCGGGGACCTCATCCGTGTTAAGGATGCGCCATAACCAACTAGACTACGGAACCGTTTTCGAGATTTTTAAAAATTGCGGTAGTTCGATAAGATCAGTAGTAATGCTGGAGATTCGTTCAATTTCCACCCAATTTGCTCAGTTTAACCAACTTGAGACTCCCTACACCAATTGTAGTTCAGGTTATTAGAAGCAGCTTATTTCATGTCTTTGCACTCATAATGCGAGCTTACCAAATGTGGGAAGTAAATATGCTCAAAGAACACTAAATGTCCAATACCCCAAAATTGAAAATAAAATTGCTCAACAATGTGGCAGTTTCAAAGCAAGCACACTAAACATATCTCCACATAGGTAGACTTTATTAATAAAGAGTCGACAGTTATATTCGATTGCTAAAATCACCTAACTAAACTATCCTACTGAATCTCCTCTCAATTCTCCCTACAATCGTGGCACGGATAGTCATTGAGAATAGCGCTTGGCGGCTTCTTCCCAGTTGATGACGTTCCAGATCGCCTCAAAGTACTTGGCCTTAGCGTTTTTGTAGTCAAGGTAGTACGCGTGTTCCCAGCAGTCCACACCAACTAAAGGCACAAACGAAGGGGGGACGACGTCTTGGTTAGCAGTGGTGATGACATCAATGGTGCCGTTGGTCTTGTTTTTCACAATCCAAGCCCACCCGGAACCCTGAATACCAGCGGCCTTCTTGTTGGTTTCAGCAATCAACTCATTTAATGAGCCAAAGTCTTGGTTGATTTGCTTAGCCAAAGCCGAGTCGGCCGGGGGAGCCTTGCCACCACCTTGGGAAGTGGGAGCCAAGTTTTTCCAGAACAAACTGTGGTTCACGTGGCCACCACCGTTGAAGTTGATGGCACGTTGAACCTCAACAACCTTGGGTACTTCACCCTTGGCCAGGTAGTCAACAGCTTGCTCAATGGCAGCGTTGTAACCCTTCACGTAGTTGGCATGGTGGAAGTTTAAGTGGAGGTTCATGATACTTTCGGAAATGTAAGGTTCCAACCCGTTCAAGGGGTAGTCAAGCTTGGGTAAAGTAACAGTCTTGGGTCCAGACATTGTGGTATGGGAGAATTAGTCAATTGATGAATTCAGCACGTCCGCGAGATTGATACTCAAGGTTATATATAAAGGAAGTCGTGAATGCAAGCAATTATCCCCTCATGTCACATGACTCCCTGCTTTTTGAGAGAGCTCCGTTGATTTGTAATCTTGAATTTTATCCTTGTATCAGCTGCTTTGGGTTCTAGCATCGTGCATATACCTTAGTAGTTTTCGACCGTAATGCAGCCTTAACACAAAATTGTGCGTCAGGGGCGACAAGTAGCCAATGGAAGACAACCAGTAGGTCAATTCATTTCAAGTGTGGCTTTCAAATAGCTTTCTATCAGCTCCATTCCAACGCAATTCACTCCAATTGCAATCATGAGCCTCACCGCGATGTTGCGTAATTTGCTCGTCATTATGAGCGCGCATCATATCCCTGCTTACTGAGCAGTCAAGAATAGTGGCTCGAGCAGACCGTGGCAAAATGTTTGTTTCCTTGAAAGCAATCTATTATTTATGAGCACTGATTGATCAAGTTATCTCCTTTGTATGGAGCAAAAGGAAGCAATCCTTGATGGACTTGAGCTTAAGATTTGTTGAGGTATAACCGAGCTTGCGCAAGTTGATGTTGATACATGAATAAGATTGGTTCAAACATTCGTGCTTTCTATTCTATCAGGTTCTGTATTCTGCAGCCCGTTTATTGGACATCCTGAAAGTCAACAAATCAGCATTGTGATCAGCCTTGTCAAAACTTGTGAACAGTCTTATAAATTGGTTGGTTCCATTTCACAAGATCTCAGACAAATATGGACAACAACGTTATAGTTCATCTAAACATGACGGTTATTTTTGATCCATGATTCATACAAATACGACCGACCTGGAGTATTTCCATCATCGTGTCTTACCCGCCAGCTAAGTTTGATCCCCGTGAAAAATAAAAAGGCAACAACGGTAATTTTCATGAGCTTCAAAGGAGTATTCTGTGGTCCCACGAGTCGAAATTGTTCGATATGTTGCTTACGCCTCTTGATAGTAACAGGCTGACATTGCGTGAAGGCTTGCTCTCATTTCATGAGGCTCATGAAAATTAAGACGAGAAATTCATTGGCAATGCGAGCCTATCGTGGTTACCTTGTGTCCATCTGAAAGTTGGCATGGTAAACTCCATGTGAAATGGTCCAAAAAGACTTTTGTTGTTTTACTTGTGGCCTTTGACCTACTACATTTCAAGCATTGCTTGTACTTATTGACCTATGGAGTACATGATGGCTTGAACGTGATATATCATCAATCAAGACTTCTACAAGTGAAGTCTATCACCATATGAACTTGATAACGTTTGCCTTCCTATAAACATGAACACAGATGTGAGTTGTACACTCTCAACTCATTGTGTCTGCTACTGCAGCTCCAAGATACCAAATAATACAGTCAGACGCTAACTCTTACGGTCTAATTTTCCATTCACATGTGTTGTTAGTATGTTTTGAAATTGTGTGGGTTGTCATGACTTGAGAATTGAGATTGTAGACGTCTAGGTAGATTTGATAAGAACTATACTGTGACAGCGATAGTAAAAACGAGATTTGCGATGATTGGAGATATATATATATACTTCTTGGTGCTGAAAGATAATTGGGCATTGCTAAACTTGTATAGAGAAGAAGTCGTAAGTCTTAGCGTCTCATGTTAAGTATTTACGTAAAGATAAATTGATATTGAGTATCAGGGCTTGTCTTTTTGAAACCGGGTTTTCGCAAGGAATGATACTTGTCTTGAATTGACACAACCTAAATGACATGCAAAAATATCACATATTCCACTTTTCATGAATTTTTTAAAAAAATTGACAATTCATCGGTTGCAAACCGTATTGATATGTGTAGATTGTTAGCTTTACTAGCCAAAAATGATTGCATTCGAGTAAAGATGCGGAAGATCTTGACGACAAAGCTGTTACACCAGAGATAATGAGGTAAATTCGTTTCTAAATACAAAGTAGATGGCGAAACAAGCTGCAAAAAGAAACTGATTCCACCCGGGTTCGAACCGGGGACCTCATCCGTGTAAAGGATGCGTCATAACCAACTAGACTATAGAACCAATTGCGGAAATTTCGCGGCGTATAAAAATGAGAAAAGCGGATACTATGTAAATTTTCGGCTCATTTCCGTCTATTTTTACTAATAGACTCCATCACCTTAAGGTTAGTCAGTTTAAAAACCAGTTGGTGGTAAGTAAACTATCAGATTCCCAAGATGAAGAAGTTTACAAGACTTATACCGTGAGGTCGAGAATGGCTAATAAATTGAATATGGTTACAAAAATAGCACCACACTTCATTTACGTGATGTGTTGACAATAACTCGTAATGTCCATCGATTTTTTCCATCGTATGAAAGCTAATTGTTCCCCATTATTGGATCATGCATTCTATCATAAAAAAAAACTAAATTACTGGCAACACAACTTGGACCAGAACCCCTTGTGTTCTTCCTCGGCGTCTTGTTGAGCGTAATGATTTTGTGGACGGTCGGCATACTTCATGTTGCCGTTGGGAATGTCGGTCCCCAAACCGTGACCCTGGTTGCCGGTACCTCCAGCCGCCAGGGGCACGCGGGCCACAGCCAGTTGTCCTTGAGTAGTTTCCTGCTTTATCGGAGGCAAAGGGCGGTTGACCAAGTGTTGCAACTTTTGTTGATGTAATTGAGCTGCGGACAATTGCTGGCCCAGGCCCGGCGTTGAGTTGTTCGCAGCAGCGGCGGTGGCCAGTTGATGATGGCGTGAGCGCCGTTCAGCCCGATGGCGACGGTCGCGTTCATTGGGAGGGTTGGGGTGGCCGTACCCATGTAAGTTGGGCTTTTTGTTGATGGCAGCATCCCAACCACGGCCGCCGTTGAGATGCAACCAGTCGTAGTCGCCGTCACATTGTTCGCCTTGGTCGTCAAGAACCAGAAGCAACAACATGCGGTACTCTTCGTAAGCAGGCTCGGCATCGAATGGCAACAGCCGGACCGAGTCTAAGTATTCAGCGAACTGCCGCGGCAACCCATCGCAAAGAGCGATCGCGGGGGTGGTGCGCTTCTTGTCACCGATCTTTTCGTATTTTTGCTTGTTGGTAGGGGCTTTAAGACCTTGCCACGGCAACTGACCGCGCAAGAAGTAGAAAAAGACGTGGCCAAGGGCTTCAAGATCGTCTCGACGCAGCTGTTCACGTCCCAAGTGAGTGTTGATCGACATGTACCGGGCGGTACCACTCAACAGCTTCTTTTCACGGTACGGGATGTGTTGCTTCGTGCGCAGATCTCGGTATTGCTTCGCCATACCAAAGTCGATGAGGTGCACTTTGTTTTCGTCGGGCATCCCCTGGCGGCCAATCAAGAAGTTGTCGGGCTTGATATCGCGGTAGATGAGGTCGTGGCGGTGCACTTCTTCGACAAGGTTAAGCATTTGAATGGCGACCTGAACGACGGTCTTGACGGTGAACATGCGGCCACACCAGTCAAACAAGTCTTCAAGAGACGGACCAAGAAGGTCGATAACAAGAATGTTGTGCAACCCTTCCTGGCCGAAGTAGTACGCGTTGGGGATACCCTCCAGCCCTTGCAAGTGCTTGTAGGTACGGTACTCATCACGGAGCTGGGGGGCCTCAGTCTTGCGGGGTTCGAACTTGATCGCCACTGGCACTCCGTTTATTATGTTGGTACCTTCGAAGATGACCCCGAACAGCCCTTCGCCAATCTTTTTGCCGATCTTGTAGTGGAGCCCCACCACCAGCGAGTTCAGCGCCAGCGCCAGAGACCCCAGGCCCAGCGACATCTGGGGGTTGGTCGCGGCGGCTGCCGCAAGCGCCGCGGGGTTGGACATGGGACGGGACATCGCTTATGGTCCCGTTACGCTGGTGTTGATGAAGGTGGTGCGGGTGGGCGTGGGTGTGATTTTTTCTGAGGGAAAATCGGGGTGTGCCCATACCAAATTTCGCCTGCATGTAGACGGGGTGAAATCAATTGTCGTTAGGTCGTCGCTGGCCCGACAGGGCGTAGCAACCGCCGCGTTCCGGTAATGTTGGGATCGCCACGAGGTATTGGGGCTACGGGCTAGGGGACCTTGTCGGTTCTAAAGTGTTATGATTAATCGCATCCGGGGTGTCCCCCAACTCAGCCTCGACCGTCGTACCAGCGCCCGGCGTTCTCTGCTGCGGGTCTATTCCTGAAAACAGCAATGCCACCACAACAATAGCGTCCGCACAAAAACAAAATTTCGCCCGCATGGTGGGGAGACTGTGCCCCACCCATCGGCAAGTGCGATAATGAACGTGACTGCTGATGATGCGATGCTGTGGTTGCTACCGCAACCGCGTGGGCAAGTTTGTTGTGGGCATTTTCGATTATGGAAGGTATAGCGAAACGACTGTAAGCACTAAGTTGCCCAAATATCATTAAGTGAAGGTTGGGGTTGCTGGTTAGGAGAGGATCGCCGCGAATCATCGCCCGCCTAAACCTCGATGGCGGTCCTGCCTAGTTCCGCGCGAGTCACTGCACACGATGCGTGGGAACGACAAGCGACGCGGGCGACGCGAGGTCTGGGGGAAAAGCGAGGCTTACGGGGATTAATTAGATAAATATACTGTTTACAGAGTGTCTCTAAACTATTAAGGGCATGAGGACGGGACACTAGCGCTTGCGGCGCTCCATCGCCTGGTGCTCGGCGATCTGCTGGTTCATCATCTCGGTGATTTTGCTGTAGCTGGGGTCGTTACGCACCACTCGGATACACCAGGCACCGAGGTTGGGCCAGAGCTTGTAGATGTCCCGCTTGTCTTGGGTACACTCCTTCACCCCTTCCTCGTTGTCAAACAAGTTTTCGTACACCGGGAACGACAAGATGATGTCGGCGGCGGTCAACTTGTCGCCGACAAAGTACCCGGTGCCGTTCTCGATCAACTGGTTCTCGAGGTAGTCCATGTTTAGCCGGTACTCGTGGATGTAGTACCCTTGGTTCAACCCGTTGGCCACCAATTTGGCAAGCAGCTTCATGCCAAACGGCGCCACCAGCTTGGCGGTGGAGTTGATAAGCAACGCCATCAAGATGTGCTCCAACGACCCTTCGGCGTAGTGGAGGTAGTAGTCGACCAACAACTCGTCGGCAGGGTTGTTGGGGCGCAAAAGCCCCCGCGGGTCGTAGTGCTTCAACACGTATTGCATGATCAACCCCGTCTCCACCAACTGCAACGGGTCCCGCCCGTCGGCAAAGTGGATCTCGAGAATCGGCGCCTTCCCCAATGGGTGGACTTTAAACAACAGCTTGGGCCCTCTCCACGTTTCGGGATGGCGCAAATAGATCTTCACCAGATAGTCGAGCCCCAAAAGGTCTAGCATCCAAAGCACCCGGTGGGACCGAGAGTTGTCGAGCCTAGAAGAGGTTAGTACCAACGCCACAGTTCGGTAGGGCAAATCAGGGCCACTTACCAGTGAAGGACAAATTTATCCTGAGTGAACGACATCTCGCTGCTAGAGAACTCGAAGGATTCGTCACGCATTATATTCGTCGACAGGAACAAGTTATGATCACAAAAGCCCCATTGGGAGTGTATGCAGCACCCCCACTTGCGACCTTTCCCAATCGGGTTACAAACTGGCCCTCGTCGCGTTCGTCTGCCACCGCACCTCAGCCTCAGTCCTCGCGTGTCCACCTACATCGATCGTGGCGCCTCCCGCCTATCACGGCAGGGATAGGCGACTTGGGGGTTTCAATGTTGCCACGAGAGATCCGGATTTACTCGCCATGTCAACGGGGCTTGGGCTTGCGTGATGTCGCACGCCGCACCACCCCTAAAATGTGGGGTTGCAAACATATCATGTGTCCGCGGTATTGTTTGCCACCGGGATAGGCTCGGGGATATCTGTGGTCCCTTTGAGCGCAAATCACAGACCGGGCCTGGTTTAATCGACGCCACCATAAACCATCGTTTCTTTTCTACACCCCCAATCAATCAACCTCCTATCCCCGTCACCAGTGCCCGTGACAGACACCTCCCTACCCCTGAACAATCGCTCGGGCGGAAGCCACTGTGCCACCCACGTCACCATATCACCATGACCTCGAAAAATCATGTACTTTAGCATGGCATGACCGCAATGGCAGCATCAATCCCACGAGCCACCCCCCTATTGTGACGTGTTCTTGCAATCCGTGTGCGAAGATCGCCGTCTACGGAAATCTCTAGAGGGCGACATTTGCTATGATGACAGCGAATTCCTTGTAATCTGACATTCTTCAAGTGCCACTAAAACCCATCCCCATGTTTATATTTACGCCAATAAGAGGAATACTCCGAGTGGGACTGACCTCGAGATTTATATACCTTTGCTCGGGCTAAACCAGCGGCATGTGAGAATACTTCGACACCAAATTGGCAATTAGTCTTACAATTCCGTCTCCCCTTACATTCTGATCCTGGCTACGATCTTCTAGTCGAGACTCATAACATAACATATTGGCCCATTTAGTTCGCGTGGCCGCTCTGGGATTTTGCCGCGCTGCAGCTCTCCCTATTCGAGCTCTTGCTTAACTCAATTGGGTTTGGATGAATCATCCGCGCGTGAGGAACCTCAACTTGTCCAAGTACATCGATCTCACGTTGCTGAATGGTGTAGCTGAGCCACCAGTCGGCGTTAATAAAGACATCTTCTTATGATTCAGAACCAGACTTCACTCGCCACGTCTCCCGGAAGTCTTCCCAAGATGTTTCGAACACGCGTGTTTGGGGCCAAAATGGAAATAAACGCCTGACAAAGCCCTATTCAGGTGCCGAGACGTGGGCGAGCCGTCTTCAAACACGCCAGCCGCCTTAAGTGTATCGAATTTGGTCAGATTAGCGTGCGCAAGCGGCCCGTTGAGCCGCCTCATGTTGACAGATTCGAGGTATTCGTGAATGGATTAGGCAGGGCCACTTGTTGCGTCAACCTAGTTGAGAGTCGTCAGGTTCTTCGACCAGGCAAACAACATCCACAAGTCCCAGCTTAACTGTATAGTCTGCTATACGATTGAACTAGAAGTCATCCTTTGCTATCAGAGAAACTTCAATAGCTTGGAAAATTTAGTTGTCATTCGTTCGAAGGCATAAACCTAAGGCAGCCGCGCGAGAACTCAATCTACTGCACTCTGCAAGGGGACCTCCTCTAGTTTCTCTCGAGAAAAGAGAGAAAATTCAAGTATAAAAACCCCCCGACTTTCACCCAAACTCCCAATACCCACCCACTCTATTCACTCGTACCAATGAAGTTCACCACCGCCGCCACTGCTGCCGTTCTCGCCGCCACCGTTGCCGCTGAAACCCCCGTCTGGAGACAAAACGTCGCCAGATTCGTCAGAGAGCTCGACGGCGAAATGAAGTCTGGTGTCTCCAAGAGAAACGCTGTGCCCTTGACTACCGATGAAATCGTCGAAGTGTTCAACAACATCCAAAAGGCCATTGAATCGCAACACGCCAAGAGAGAAGTGGGTGCTTACGGCCCCAGAGACGTCATCTCCGCCTTCAAGGCCGCCGACAGTGTTCTCAAGGAAACCTTCGCCAAGAGAGACGGCTACGACGCTGAAGACAACTTCATGACTGCTCGTGCCGCCGGTGACTTGTTCTCGTCGGCCGTCACCGCTGCTAACGACTGGGTGTCGGCTAACCCCGAACAGTTCAAGGCTTTGCAAGCTGAAGGCAACCAGTACTTCGTTGACATTGCTAAGGAAGTCGGCAGACTTACCCTTAACTCTGTTACTGATAAAGCCAAGAGAATGTTGTACTAAGCGACTCAATCTCTACCTTAACTTGAAGCCTGACTCGACAGTGCTGACTATTTTCTAAACAATAAACACGGCCGGTAACTACATTGTAGAAATTATCTCGTATTATCTATTCTATTAATCCGCATATAAACCATTCGAGATAAACTTGATCATGTACTCATCAAGATGGCCCACACCTTCGGCGTAGTCCACATCGGCGTCGTCCTCCTCAGGCGGTGCCCCGGGAGCCGGCGTCGCCGGTTTCAGACTTTCGTTGAAGTCTTCGTCATCAATAGCAACTTCTTTCATCGCCTCGTTGGCAGCTTGTCTGTCGTCTTCGTCTTCAGCTTGAGCTAACAAGTTGTTGATGTTGCCCAGTTGTTGTCCCATAAGTGCTTGGTCGGGTAAGTCTTCGTCAACCATGCTGGCAGAGTCCAGTACCAAATCACGCACGGAAAACTTACCAAAGTAGTCAGTGGTGAATTCACCCTCTTGGATAACGACATTGTCAAGTTGTCGCTTTTGATTAGCCTTCCGCAAAATGTTCAGCTCGATGGTGTACTCTGAAACGAACCGATAAATGTGGACATCACGCAGTTGACCAATACGGTGACAACGATCTTGACATTGTTTATCCATAGCAGGGTTCCAGTCAGAATCATAGAAGATCACAGTGTCAGCACCAGTCAAATTGATACCCAACCCACCAGACCGAGTCAGAAGAATAAACACCGGGATCTTATTGTCACGGTTGAAGTTCTCCGTGAGTAATTGACGATCCTCGATCTTTGTAGCACCGTCAAGACGCATGTAGCGGTACCCATGGATATTCAAGAATTGTTCGAGAACGTCGAGAACCTTGGTCATTTGGGTAAAGATAAGCGCTCTGTGGCCATTAGCCACCAATTCTTGAAGCAACTGAGCCAACTTTTGGAGCTTACCGCAATCATATTGAAGCAACAGCTTGTCGGGGAACCCAATGGAAAGTTTGGTCTGAGCAAAATGGAAAGGATTGTCCAAATTTTCATCAACAGCTTGGCGGTGAAGGAGCTTTTGCGTAGAGATTGGCACCATCTCCCGCACAAAATCAACTGCAACCACAGAAGGAGTGATGACCGCAAATTTATCAAGCGAAGCCCTCATCTCAGCTCCACGATCGCCAACCAGCTTAATGAAATCCTGAGGTAAGTCAGGATGAATAGAAAATGGCTTGGTCATAGATTGCAACTTAGTGATAAGCCAGTTCCCATAAACCGGTTGTTTGCTAGTCCGCAAATCATTGATGTAGGCAGCGTGACGAAGGCGATCGCGAACCCAGCATTGTTCAGCTAATCTCAACCGTTGATGGTGACCAACAATCAGATCTTCTGGTTCCATATGATCCTCTGCTTCCGTCACCAATTTGTCGAGCTGATTGGCTTGCTCTAGAAGCGCTGATGACGAGGAGAGGCGAGACATTGCCAGTGCCACGTGTTCGTCAAGGAGAAGATGATTACGCACGTCAAAGTTAAGCACCTCTAAGTGGACCTTCGCTTCAGTTACAGCAGCACTAGCACGGAACACACTTCCCACAATGGGCTTGTAGTCACGCACAACGGGTTTCATGGCATACAGCGTTAGTACAGGGCGGACTTCAAACAAATCGGGGTGATTGCACACTTTACGAAGTTGCATCAAACAGTTGATAATCAGCAAAAAGTTACCACTGCGTAAAGTTTCCTTCGTCTTTGCTCGCAGCATGAAATCATCGTACAAAAACCGTTGACGTTTCAGCAAACGACAATACACGATGTGTTCGTATTTGGCGGGCATTTGCTTTTCCACATCTTTCTTCAACCGCCGCAAAATATAGGGACGCAAGACTTGATGAAGTCGAGCCACGGTATCTTTCGTTTCCTGATCCATCTTCGACGTTGTAGCTTCCAGTTCGTCAATTAAATCAGGGTTGCTCGTCATTGCGGTAGCTTGTTCCAAAATACGATCGACCGGTTTACCAAACCACTGTTGGAAATCCTCAAGATTTGCGAAACCGTCAGGCATCAGCTGGTTTGCTTTCGACAGGGGCATGAGGAAGTAAAGAAGCGACCACAATTCCATCAAGTTGTTTTGCAAAGGTGTACCAGTAAGCAACAACCGATTCTCGGTATTCATATTAAGCAAGGCACGCCAACGTGTCAGCCGGAAATTCTTAATATTGTGGGCTTCATCCAAAATCATATACTTCCACTTGCGCCGCTTGAAACTCAGATGGTCGTGGACAACCAATTGGTACAGGGTAATGCACACGTGGAAAGTGTCAGGCTTATTCCACCCTTTACGCTTGCGAGCACGCTCTTGCGGCAGACCATAGTATGTCAATACTTTGAACCCGGGAGCAAACTTCTTGAATTCCATTTCCCAATTGAGCATCACTGACGTCGGCACAATAATGAGATGAGGGCCCCAGTCATGGTGTTCGCAAGCCAAGTATGCCAACAAGGAGATAGTCTGAATAGTCTTACCCAAACCCATTTCATCAGCAAGAATCCCGTTGGTATTATTGTTATAAAGCAGAGCAAGCCAATTGAGACCCTGCTTTTGATAAGGTCGCAAAGTCCCCCGAAGTAACAGAGGAATAGGAACATCGCGAACCATGGCACCATTGACTTTAACGGGAGGTGGTGATGGCTCCTTCTCAGCGTCTTCACCATTCTCAGTGACGGAACCCTTGATGTCGACATCCATGCTGTCACCATTAGGAGTTTTCGGCTCCATAGCCTCATCCTCAGAGCTACTCAAATCGTCGTCATCGTCAATCTCACTCTCATCGCCAGAGGAAAAATCACCTTCATCGTCTTCCTCAACTGTACCTCCGAGCAAAGCCGCAAGGCCGCCACCCAGAGTGTCAGCTTCCAGCTCCAGGGGATCCAGCTGAACTTCTTCAGGTTCATCTTCGGTGGCAACGCCATTGGAGTCTTCGATGGCACCGTACTTTTGCCGCAACTCTTCGACGGTCAACTTGGCATCGTCTTCATCGCCACCAGCTTCAACATCTTCCTCTTCCAGCAGCAGCGACATGTTTTCCAGGTCGGTCTGAGCACTATTTTCGGCCTCCAGTGCCAGTTCGTCGTCAGAGTCGGCAGTCTCGCCCTCAGTAGTTGCTTCACGCAGCATCAATTGTTGCTCCAACAACTGCGTCAGATGCTCCAACATTTCACTCAAATGCTTGCGACCCTTGAGCTTCTTGAGTTCCTCTTCTTGCTCACGCTGCATATACTGGTATACCTTATGAGCTTGATTCCACCGTTTGCGCACCGCTTGGACTGCCAAGCGTCCAACACGCCGTAAGTTTTGCTCACGTTCCCGTTCACGACGCTCCTTTTCACCAGCCTTCTTACGGAAATGCTGTTCGATCATTTGCGCAATGCGTCGAACACGGTAGGTGTGTTGCTTACGCATCAGCTGGTGGATTTGGGAAAAGCCAATCGCTTGTTGAAGGAAGTGGTCATAGTACAGTTGGTTCTGAGGAGCATTACTTGAATGCGAAAGCTTGGGGTGAACGCAATGGTGCAAACGGAACGGGTCGTCAGTGAGGGGACGAATATTGACGGGAGGGGGTAATTGCACCTTCTTTCTTTCAATTTTGTCGCCCTTGAGCTCAACGACGCCATCAGTTTCAATAAGTTCACGAAGATTTTCGATCATCGATGTTTGATCGCGAAGAGTTTGTTCATAGTCGTCCACGGGTATTAATTCGGAAGCATTGGGATCATCGACAATCGGCAGCTTGTAGCTTTCCATGAACTTCAGCAACCTTTGAGCGACGGTGCCGTCGGTATCAACTTCCACACTAGATCGTAAGCGCTTCACCTTAATGTGCATTGGTTCAAAAGGTACAATTTTCTGCTCAACATTAGTAATGGCACTCAGCGGGACCGGCGTCAGTTCAGCCAGATCTATACGAATACCATCAATGTAGTAGCCAACATCGGCAGTAGATTCTTTGGGAGTTTCAGCAATCATCGGTCTCCATGCTGGAATATGCAGAGGATGAGTAACGAACGGCTTTGTGAGGGAATATGTCACCAGTCGGAACCGATCCAGAGGTGGTAGACTGTCCAACCGTAAAGGTTCAGGTGTATCTTCTTTACGGTCGGGAACCTCTTCAAGAATGTCGTCGTCAGTTTGAGCATCTTCGATGTCGACCTCGACGTCTTCCTCGGATAATTCATCGTCAGAATAGAATACAGGCTCATGCTTTACCTCAACTTCTGCCACACTTCTTCTCGAGGCGCGTCGCAGCGAGTTCTTTGAGGTTGTGGAAGTGCTGGAATTAGTGCTGGTGGTGGTGGTAGTGGTGGGCGCGGTTCGTTTCGCCGGCGTCGATTTCCGCAGGGGCTTGGCAGCGACGGGAGGGTCGTCGCTGACCAACAGCTCAACTCGAGCTCTTTCCATGGCTTCTGCCGCCTCGATGACCTCATTTTTGAACGGGTACTTCTCCAATAATCGCGCTTCTTGCTCAGCAAGACGCTTCTTCTGAAGACGAAGCGGGAGGGCATCCCAGTCAATTGCTTGCTGGTATTCGGGATCCCACACCAACTTATGCTCTTTCTCAAAGATGTCGAACTCCTCGGGAAGCCCCAGAGGGTGTAGGGCTCGACATAACGCCGAAGGGTCCCAATACACCATCAGCTTGTACTGTTTGAGATGGAAAAGCTCTTGTAATGCGAGATTGTGCTCGGTTATGAGGTTTGCGAGCGCCGCAGTGTTGTCAACCTTCCTCCGTTTGGTGGTTTGGGCACTTGGACGAGCATTGCCGGCCCGTTTTAGCCGAGCTTTGGCCATTGGAAGGGTATCAGTGGGGAATGGAGGTGGGCTGGTGAACGCTTAGCCTTTTTTCGGTGGCGCGCGCGAAGAGAGTGTTTCGGTCTCGCGGGGCACATAACCATTTTTCGGGAATGACGATGAATCTGTAGAAGCTTCTACACCATTAGTCAAATAAGTTTACCGTGATATATTTGTCATTCTATGTACATGAAATTATTGGGCAAAGGGCGAAGGGGGGATGACAGCCTCTTCCTTCTCCGGTCTCGCCTTAGTGGGGAACTTCTTCGACGCGAACGTGGTACCAGCAAGCTCGCCGCCGTTGTAGGCTAAGCTGGCGGGCGTGTTTTCCAAGTTCTTCTTGATGTCGGCGTCGGTGACCTCGCCGTCTTCGCCCACTTTGAAGAACTCCCGCTTGGCGACTTCGACGGCGTCGGTGAACGCTTGCTCGCCCTTGAACTTGATCAACTTTTCCATGTTGTGTTTGGTGATGTCGTCCAACTCCAACCCTTGTAATTGTAAACGGGCCACGATCTTGGCAGTGTACCAGAACTTGACGTCGAGCCCCAGGTCGACAAGCTCAAGCACCGCCATCGGCGCCTTATCTTCGCCCAAACGGGGTTCCAACTTGATCACGCGGGTGAACCCCAGCTTTCGGTCGGGGTACCGCTGAGCCAACTCCTCGATCACTTTCAGCCCCACTTCCACCTTATCCGGAGGTTGTAAGAAGTTGAGCAGCTTGTTGGCAAGCACCCGATCAAGCACGGTGTCGCCTTTGACCGTCTGGTTGTCCTTCAACGCCAGAGCGAGGAACCGCTCGATCTTGGGCTGGGCACGCTTCGCCTTGGTCACAGTGGTGACGATGTACTCGTTCCGGATCAAGTTAGCACACAAGTTCTTGTCCATCAGCTTGACATGACGGATGACATTGGCGTCAAACTTCTTGAGCGAAGGCATAGCAGGCTGATTTTTCACTCGCGAACGGCCAAGTGCGAAGAGGTCCCCGAAGGACGAACTACACTGAGGAGAGGAGAGAGCGAGACTGTGTAGACCATCTAATTATAGGGAGTATATATGACTTACTTTTATTAGCTGGTGAGGGGTGACGCTTATCAAACTTACGATTGTTGGCACCGTGTCGTTTCTTTTTCGCCTCCTCGAGGGATAGGGGAGGGGTGCCTCGTAGTGTGAGCTTTTTTTTTTTTTACCGTATCCGTGTACAGTGCATAAAACGCCAAACAATCGTTTCCCCACCCTTCAACGAGATGTGGTACAGCAAACGACACTTCCTCCCCGAAGGTAAGACCGCGGTGATAGTTGGCGGATCCCAGGGTGTCGGGTACGAGATCGCCTTGCAGTTGGCCGACAAAGGGTGCACGGTGGTGCTTGTGGCGCGGACTGAGTCCAAGCTCAAGGCGAAGGCGGCGCTTATCGAGGCCGAAACCAACTCTACTGCGGAATACCTAGCCTGTGACGTGTCTGACTACGACCTGTGTGAACACTTTTGGGCGAAACTCGATGCCCTTGACCTAGATCCGGACTACTTGTTTTGTTGCGCTGGCTCAGCGGTGCCTAAACTCTTCGGCGATATGACCAAGGACGACTTGAACCAAGGGGTCGACCTCAACTACCGAACGGCGGCCAACATGTGCCACACCTGGTGGGGCCGGATCAGGGCCGAGGGCAAGCCCGAGAAGCCGCGTCATATCGTGTTGTTTTCCTCGGTGCTCGGGTGGTTCCCGTTCATCGGATATGGTCAGTACGCCCCGATGAAGCAGGCAGTGGCCTCTTTGCTGGTCATTTTGCGCCAAGAGTTGTCTCCGTTCGGGTTCCGAGTGCTGTGTGTGTTTGCCGGTAACTTCTTGCTGGAAGGCTACGATGAGGAGCAAAAGACGAAGCCCGAGATCACCAAAATCATCGAGGGTCCTCTGAACCCCATCACCGGTCAAGAGTGTGCCGCTACTATTTTGGACCAGCTCGCCAAGGGCTACGACACCATCACCACCGACTTCATCGGCTGGGTATTGTGGTGTTCGGTTCTCGGGGTGTTTGTACCGAGAAAGTGGAACTTCTTCCAGGTGATCATGCTGTTGTTGTTGGCCATCGTCGGCCCCATGGTCAACTTGGACATCAACAAGAAAATCTACGACTACTTTGCCACCCAAAAGGCCAAGACCACTAAACTGGAATGAGGGCAAAGCCTAATCAAAAATCTTTGACAGATACCCCGCCGAAGACGGGGGCTACCCCAGTGTAACATACTATTAATGAGAGATGCCTTCGGCGCATGTAATAAATTTCATTATTGAGACTGGTTCCACGCCACCACATCGGCGAACTTGACGAGTTTACCGCCAAAAATGTCAAGTGCCGACCCGTAGGTAAGATCAACTTTACCCTGACTTAGCCGGTCCACGGTGGCAAGATTGTCAACGCTGTTGGCGCCACCAGCGTAGACGATTTTACCGGCAAACCCTTCCGGACACCACTCGCCCAATTTCGTCACCAACGTCTCATCAATACCGCGACATAACCCTTCGACATCGGCAGCATGGATTAAGAATTCGTCACAGTATTGAGCCACGTCGGCAAGGAATTCCGGCGTGATCATCGTCGACGTGATTGTCTGCCATTTATTGATGGCTACGGCCCATCCGGATTCGACCGTGCGACAACTCAAATCGACGATTAAGCGGTTCTTGCCCACTTTAGCCGACACCTGTTTGAGTTTGTCCCAGTCAAACTCGTTATTGGTAAAGAGCGCCAGCGTCAAGATAACGTGACTCGCCTTGTATTCGTCCAACCATTGGATAGCGTTGTCGATGTTAATACCGCCGCCCACCTGGAGGTGACCGGGCCAAGCGGCACAGGCTTCCTTGGCCGCAGCATCATTGGCTGGGTTCGATCCAAGCTTGATCACATGGCACCCTTCGACGTGGTTCTGTTTGTAGAGATTCGCGTAGTATGACAGCGGCTGGGTGGAAACAAAGTTTTCTGTGGTGGTGGAATCGTGGGTGGTGTCGTCCTGCTTGAGGGTGCCACCAACAATTTGTTTCACCTGGCCAGCGTGGATATCAATACATCCTCGAAAGCGAGTCATGGTGGGCAGTAGGTGGTGAGTGAGCGTGGAAAATGTGGGGCCGATAAAGTGTTGGTGAAAGTGACGTAATATTGAAAATTTTGACAAATACTCAAACAATGGTCACATTTTGAAAGTGTTAAATTCTAAGCCTATCTAGTTTTTCTACTTCGCCTATTTTTGTTATTGTGTTGTTGCCTTCTCCAGACTGATTACCTGGGGGCATCGCATCACTATCGCCAAAGCCGCACTTAGAATAATGAGCGACGATGACGAAGCGTGGTCGCTAGATGCTCAACGGCGAGCTTTTGAGGCCCAGTTTGGCTCGTTAGAGAGCATGGGTTTCCAAGATAACTCCAAGGCAGACGCCGAGTCGCTGGAGCTGACTGGAGACGACTCCGATGGCAGCGACTTCGGCGGCTTTTCCGATGACGATACCGAAGATAAGGCGACAACAACCAAGAATCGTGTCCAATATGACTCTGACCTGTCTGATGAGATGACGCTGGAGTCAGACGAGCTGATGCTGGAGTCGGAAGACGAGGCTCCGCGGGTGGTCCGCTTAGGGGAGACCACATCGCAACCGATCACAGTACTGAAGAAAGAGCGGCGCCTTCTCAAGCTGGGACGGGCGCCCACTCTTGCTGAACTCGACGCCCAGCAAAAGTTGGCACAAAAGCAGCAAGAGAAAGAACTACGCCGCAAGGCTGGCTCCGATGATGCCGAGAACCTTAAGAATGACTTGGAGCTTCAGCGGTTGCTCTCAGAATCACACATTTTGGCCCACAACCTCGAGTACTCGGGGGCCGACCTTACCTTACGCACCATCGACAACGAGGAACCTACGGGGAAAGCACGCAAGCGTATCTTGGACCACCGTATCCGTGAGATCAGTGCTACCAACTCGCTGACGGGCGGGTTGCCGAAGCGGCTCGAGAAAATGCCCATGCTGATGCGTAAGGGGATGATTGATGCCCAGGCTCGACGCGTGGCTAAGTACGAGCAGGAGGCTCGTGAAGCGGGCATTGTTTTGGCCAAGGTGCGTAAGGGCCACACCCGTCAATTGAATATGGGTAAGGGTGTTACGGCCCGCCTGGACCGGTTGGGCACGGGGGTGAAGAAGGCGAAGGCGAAGAAGGATAAGGGATTAAAGATCCAAGCGGTGGGTCGGTCTACCGCCAACGGGTTAGTGATTTCAGAGAGAGAGATCGCCCGCGTTGCCAACCGGGGCAAAGGAGGCAAATCGCGCCGCCGGTGATTTGGGCTTTGCCCCTATTGTTGGGAAAAAGGAGGGAAAAATTTTCATGTTAGCATTAATAGACAAACTATTCGATGACGTCGTTGTTTCTGTTTACAGTAGAGTAGCAGGCGAGAGGCTATTGGCTGGCATGTGGGTGGTGCAGCATTTCCTTACGCAAAATCGTCAGTTGCTTCGATTAGAAGGTGCAAAGTGCGCGTCACTTTGAGACCACCGGAGAGTGGGGTGGTCTGAGGACCAATCTCGGGTTTGTCGGAGATGACGATCGAGTGCGACTTTTGGTGTAGAAAGATCATGAGGCTATTGTTTGGCGTTGTTATTAGCAAATCTGGCGGCAATCACATTGAGTGGTTGTCGTCTAGGCACAGCCTCCCGGTGATCCGCTGGGGATGTGTCCTGGCCATATTTTTGAGGGATAATTGTCCAATCCAAGGTTGGCTCGTCGCCTCGTACCCTGCTGCTGAGGGAGAAAAAACTTTTCCCTGTCGCGACAAAATGACGTCACACAATGGAGCCACGCGGCTGGGACCAGGGTCGCCAGCCCAGCCGCTCCCAATCGAGACACGGCTACCCCTGTGTAATTGGCAGGAAATCGCCGCGAGCCTGTAAATCAGGGTGTGTGCCGCTCAATTCTCTCCTGCGGTCGCCAGCTTGCAATAATCCCGCAACCCACTAAGCCTACGGTAGTCGAGAGAAACTCAAAGCACCTGTCCCAATTGGGTTTTGGGTCGCCAACACACAACACTGGGTATAAATC
Source organism: Diutina rugosa (assembly GCF_008704595.1). NCBI lineage: Eukaryota > Fungi > Ascomycota > Pichiomycetes > Serinales > Debaryomycetaceae > Diutina > Diutina rugosa. The sequence continues at coordinate 265,429 of NW_022995211.1, read as the reverse complement.
CCCAGCCCTTGTCGCCATTGTAGTGTAGATTCTGCCTTTGTCAACGCTCCTCCATGTCCGAGTCAGCTCTGCTTAGCTCCAAAATCGACTTGGAAAAAGTCGCCGTCGACGACGAGTCGGTGGGGATCAAGTTTGACGAGAATGCCTTCGAGCAACGTGGTCGGACCCGTCGCCGGGCCCTGGTCCACACTCGTTCCCGCCTGGCCCTGCTATTTCGGGAACGGGTGGGGCCCGACGTGGTGTTGCCAGGGGTTTTCAAGACCATCAGTCACCATGTCGACAACGAGTTGGAACAAGACAAGCTCCCCGAACACGCCTCGAAGTTCTCCAAGATTGTGTGGCACACCACGCCGGCGGACGTGGTGGAGCAGGAATTTGGTACCAACTCCAAAGGTGGTTTGAGCGACAACGCCGTCAAAGACTTGAGCAAGCGCTATGGCGCCAACATTCAGCTGAAACCTCCGCTGAGATGGTGGTGGAAGTTGTTGGTATACTTCTTCGGTGGGTTTGGCGGTTTGTTGCTTGGCGGTGGCATCTTGTGTATCATCAGTTGGAAACCTCTCGGGCTGTCGCCCGCTGTGTCCAACTTGGTGCTTGGTATCATCCTTCTTGCCGTCTTCGTTGCCCAGGCGATGTTCAACTTCTTCCAGGATTTTAGCAGTTCTCGAGTGATGGACCTGATCCACGACATGATCCCTGAGCTGTGTACCGTGACTCGCGACGGCCAAATCGTCAGCGTGGAGCTGAAGGACATCGTCCCCGGTGACATCGTCCACATCGCTGCTGGTGATAAAACTCCTGCTGATCTCAGAATAACAGAAGCCTCCCCTGACTTGGCGTTTGACCGACTGGTGCTTACTGGTGAATCCGTGCCTGTGGCTACGCTGGCGATGCCTGACCCTTTGGGCACCAACTACCTTGAGCTGACGTCAATGGCAATGCAAGGTACTTACTGCGTCAACGGCGCTGGTCGCGGTATTGTCGTTGCCACTGGTGACAACACCATCTTTGGTACCATTGCCAAGGATGCCCTGAGACCGAAGAAGGGGATGACGCCGTTGCAAAAGGAAATCTTCCGCTTCATCCTCTTAACCTGTGTCATTATTGTCACCCTTGTGGTGCTCCTTTGTATCTTGTGGGGGGCTTGGCTTCACAAAGACCACAAAGACTGGATCAACGTCCCCTCATTGATCGTGGCGTTAGTGCTGGTGGCGGTGGCGTTTATGCCCGAAGGTTTACCGATTGCCTTGACTACATGTTTGGTGATTACTGCCAACCAAATGAGAAAGCACCAAATCTTGTGTAAGTCGTTGCTGATTGTCGAACTGTTGGGGTCGGTGCTGGTGCTTGGTTTTGACAAAACCGGTACCCTCACTCGTAACCATATGACTGTCACCGACGCTTATACCCTTGGTCCTCAACGCCTGGTGGTAACGATGGCAGCGGTGTGTAACCTGGCGGTAAAAGCTGGCGACAAAATTATCAATGGTAATGCCACCGACAAAGCGCTTCTCCAATACGCTGACAATCTGGCTCCCTTAGAATCGATTTACGGCGCCTGGACCCAAGTTCACGACCTCCCGTTTAACTCAAAGGACAAGTACATGATCACGATGCTTGAGCCGCGACTGAAGGAACTGTGGGCCGAGATCGGCGTCCCCGCGTTCCACACCAGCGACAACCTGAATCTTTTTGTTGTCAAGGGCGCTCCGGATATCTTGCTTCCTAAGCTTGCATTTGTGGTTAATGAAGAAGGAATCATGCCCATCACCGACGATATCCGCGACACCATCACTGAAACACAACGCGAATGGGCCAGCAACGGTAAGCGGGTGCTTCTTCTAGCAAAGAAAATCATCCCCCTGAACGCGGTGTCTGATGATAAGCGGGTGGCCACTGAACAGATGCGTGATCAAGTGCGTGGCTTGGTGTTTGTGGGGCTCGTTGCCATTGAAGACCCTCCCAGAAAGAATATCGCCAGTGTCATTACTCGTCTTCGTCGCGCTGGCATCAAGATTGTTATGATCACTGGTGACTTTGAGTTGACGGGGGTTGCCATCGCCAAGGCCTGTGGCATTGTCAACGGCGAACCTGACACCGTGGGCCACCTGACAGGGGCTCTGGCAGTGTCTATCACTGGTCCTCAACTCAACTCGCTTACCGACGACCAGTGGAAGGACATTATTGGCTACCAGGAATTAGTGTTCACACGGACCACCCCTCAACAAAAGTTGATGATCATCCAGCAATTCCAAAAGAACGGGCACTTGGTGGGAATGTCGGGTGACGGGATCAACGACGCTCCTTCGTTGAAACAGGCTGATGTGGGTATTCTGATTGCCGACGCGCTGGACATTGCTAAGGAAGCTCTGGACCTTATCTTGATGGGGCTGGGCGAAGAGTTGTTTGAAGGGATCATTGAGGCGTTGAAGTATGGTCGTTTGGTATTTGAGAACTTAAAGAAGACGTTAGGGTACCTTTTACCCGCAGGTACTTACTCTGAGTTGTGGCCAGTGTTGCTTAACGTCATCTTCGGCATGCCCCAGATGCTTTCCAGTTTCAATATGATCATCATTTGTTGCATCACTGACTGTATCAACGCCATCGTCATCGCCTTTGAGCCGCTGGAGAAGAACTTGTTGGAAAAACCTCCTCGAACTGAACGCCTCGTCAACTTCAACTTATTGTTGCACCTGTACTTCACCATCGGTACCTTCTACTCGTTCACGCTGTTCTTGCTTGGTTTCATCAACTTACAACGCCACGGGATGCCGTTCTCGGCGTTCACGTTGTCGTACGGTAGTTATGAAAACAAGTGGTCCAATGTCGACGATATCATCGCCATGTCACTGTCGATTTATTTCGTCAACTTGGTGATCATGCAAATCTTCAACTTGTTGGCGATGCGGACGCGGTACTTGCTGATGTTCCAGCATCCTCCCTGGCTCAACAAGTGGATCTTTGTGGTGACGCCGATCTCGTTTGGGGTGACGTTTATAATCAACTATATCCCCGCCATTCAAAAAGCGATGGGCACGGCAATGGTCCCCGTGGAGTATTACTTCATCTCCCTCGGGTTCGGGGTGGTGGTGCTTGTTTATGATGAGTTGAGAAAGTGGCGGGTCCGCACCCATCCCAAGGGGTTTCTCGCCAAGATCGCCTGGTAGTTTTATGGTTTTTCAAATGCACAGAGATGTTATTCACTCAGTTCTGTAGGCACTCCGTCATCCTTTACTCGCGACATAAACTCAGGGGTGGGCGTAGGTCGGCGGCTTACGGGCTCGACGCTAGTAGCGGCAGCAAGATGGGCCTCTTTATACCCCTTCCGTTTGATCAGCTGGATCGCCTTATACGTTTCCCTTAGGAAGCTGAGTCGATCACACACGGTATGGTTATCCTGCATCCACTGGTCGTCGGCCAGCGTGTCGTATTCTAGCCCTACATTGCCGTTGGAGCGGGTGAATTGGGGCTGGTAGTTTCTCATCCGCTCAAGCGCCTCGCTCACCGACTTTTCTGCGGCTTCGTTGGGAGCGGGATATGTCGTCTGTGGCCGCGTTTGGGTCGCTTGTCGATACCGGGCCGGGTTGTAGTGGAGGGTGACGATGGTACTCATGGTGGTTGCAAATTACTGAATTTCGCAGCGCGGCTTGAAATAAAGGTGACGGAGATAGGATACTTATAAGTGTAATTTATAGGACATAGTTTCGACGAAATTTTTATTGACGGTACGCTAGCTATTTAATTGACCAACTCCGCGGGCTTGACTGAGCCCCTCTTCTCCGATTTCACTTGGTAGTAGTCATCGGACAACTTCTTCGCTTGGTCCTTCAAAATGGCCACGTCTTCTTCCTTCTGCTTCAATTCGGCTTTGAGGGTCAATACTTCGTCGACATCATCAGCATCGACGCCAGTGGTGGGCTTGGTTTGCTTCAATTGGTCCAAAGTGTCCTTGGTGTGGGTCAATTCGGCGACAAGACTGTAAGTTCTGATGATGATCAAAGTCAAGAACAACGTGAACCCACACAAGTACATGTTCCGTTGCGAGTAGAAACGACGGGCCTGGATCTCCGCCCGGTCGTTGATGATACCCGCAATGGCCGCCGTGTGTTGGTTGGAGCGGGGGTCGCTGGCGCTGTGGAGCTCCGCCGTCACCTGCCACACCCGGTTCACCAGGTCAATGAACAATATGAGGACAAAAATCAACACGAACTTAAGACCAATTTGAAACTGTTCCAGCTTGAAGGGGATGGAAAACACGTGCAAAACCCTCCGGCGAATGGCCCGCGGGAACGGGAGCGAGACAATGGTGAATAACACCATCTCAACGGCTAAAAGCGCAAACACAAGAGCATAGTAGATCGCCATGGCTGCTGGTGTGGTCGAGAGAAAGAAGTGAACAACTAGGTGCGTGTGAGGTTTTCGCGACGGTTGCTGGTGCTGCAGGGGCGCAGTCGGGGAGGCAAAGTGGCAATTCCAGCGCTACCATGGATTGGTCATCGGGACAATAAAAAGAATGAGTCAGAGTGCTCAATTGGGCTTAAAGATAATGAGGAGGCAATTGTTCGTGGCGTTCGTTTATCGTGTTTACGTTGGATTATCACAAGAGGGTGAGTGATGAGAGCAATAGTGCGGTGTGCTCTTGTGATTTCTCCCCAGACTTTCCGGTGCGAGTGATGTGAAGTGAGCGCTACCATAAAAGAGTGTTGCCCATAACTCCTTCAAAATAGGGATTGAGACGAAAACCAGGGTGACAGAATCAACTAGGATGCTTGATTGAGCCTCGTCAGTTATGAATGAGTTGGATCCAGTTCGATAATCGAGTCACATGTGCTATTTGAAATTTCTATTAATCCTTTACATTAAAACTATAGGCCACAATTTATGAGAGTAAGCCATTTTCAGTAATGTTTCACTCTGCTAATTCAATAACACGACGACGTTCATCTGTAAAATTAAAATAGATTACCTATCTGTTGGTACTTAATGATGGCGATCTTGGGTGCGCACTTAACCGTATGAGCTCCCGATACTTGAAGCGTTTGGAACGCCAACGGCAAGAGGAGCTGCCCACTCCCCAAGTCGAATCGGAGGATGAATCCGTACCGGTGGCTGAACCCAAGTTCAACGCATTTGCCTTACTTAACGAAGGCGATGACGATGATGACGATGACGATGACGATGACGACGATGACGTCAAAGAAGACACCAAACCGTCACCTGCTCCCGTCAAACTGCCTCAACGTCTGCAACTGCCCAATGTGTCTACAGCCTCCAAAAAGCTGAAGAAGAAGAAGCTGAAGAAGAAGGCTAAGCCGGTGGTGGTGTCTGATTCTGAAGAATCATCTGACGGCGAGTTTGATCGTATCCTTGCTGAAGCCCGCAAACAGAACCTTGCCAGTGCTACGGCAACTCCTGAACCTCTGGCGGCCGCGGAAGACGATGGCGCTGACGAATTCGAATATGAGGAAGAGTACGACGCCACTGATGAACCAGTGGCTGAGTATGATTCCAACTTCAAATATTTCACGACATCGAGAGTCAAACAGCTGATCCCCATTCTCAACTTACTGCTGGTTAAAGATCTCGACCCGGACCATGAACTTCGCAATCTTTTCGGCAATTTATCCCTTGAAAGTATTGAAGATGCTAATACCACCACGTCGCTTCTGACTCCTCCTGAAGTGCTTGCCCAATTTAAGAGGCTCGCCAGATTAACTCGAGGATGGTGTGGTAAGGATCGTCGTGGTGTACCTGGTACTACCCGTAAGCTTTTACTTTCCAAGATCCGTGACGATTGGTTACCCACGGCCCAAAAGCCAATGCAAATGGAGGAAATCCCGAAGAATAGAGTGACGGATTACTACGAGTACAAGGAAGATACTGCCGAGCTTGAAGAGTTGGAATACCGCATAAACCGCGAATATAAAATGGGTGTTCGATGGTTCCGATTCGATAAGCTCATGACCATTCCTGAACGAGTGGCCAATACCCGCTTCTACGCATCGGTGGTGATGACACCTGACCCCGATCTGTTGATGCAACTTCTTCAAAGTCACCCATACCATGCGGAAACCCTTCTTCAAGTGGCCATGGTGTTGCTCAGACAGGGTGGCGACAAGTCGGTAAGTTACGCCCTCATCGAGCGGTGCATGTTTGTGTTTGACCGGTCGTTCTCTAAGCATTTCCACGAGTTGTTACAGGCAGGCAAAACTGGTCTCATTCGTCTCCCGTACGAGCTGTTTATGCTGAGGCAGTTTTACCTCTGTTTGTTCCGCAATATCGTTGCGTTGGGTGAGCGGCTGACATTTTCCACCTCATTGGCCTTCTGCAAGTTCCTCCTTGCTCTTTCTCCGGCAGAGGATCCTGTAGGCGTACGTTACTTCATTGACCATTACGCCATCATGGCTCAAGAATACAAATGGCTCGTTCGCTTCTGTGATCTGCCATTAGTGACTACCTACAAACGATGGAATACTCCTGGGATTGCGTACTCGGTAGTGGTGGCGTATTTGAAGTTAGGCGAGAAGAAGCTGGCGCTCGAAGCTCTCGACCGCGCTTACCATGCCCACCCTTACACAGCTATTTGTCTCTTACAACAGATCGGTGTGCCTGATGCTGGTGCTGGCTACAACGCCACTGTCGAAGAAAAGGTGTCGACAGAAACTTACCTTGTGCGAGCACTGGCGGTGTGGGAAGAAGCCGAACATCAAGAGTTCTTGCGCAAGAACTTGCTTCAATTATTCAAATATGATCCGCCGCAACTGCAACCGGGTGCTAAACGTCTGATTACACAGTCAGTATTTGATATGCTTGGTATGGGCTCAAACGAAGACATCGACAATGCGTTACCTTACAATTTGATCAGATTTGCTATCCTCTCGGGTGAGGCTAAAATCATGGCTAAGTTACCTCAGGAAGTATTTGGTCGTGACGACGTGTTGGAATACGATGTCCTTCCTCCTGAACTTGCTCCCGACGACTATGATGTTCACACGGGTTCAATCAAGTCGCGTCTAGTCGACCGCCTTCTTGATTATGTGGACCAGGGTCTTTTGGGAACCATAATTCAACAGCGGACCCAAGATACTGATTTCGAAGAGATGATTCGTAACATTGAGGGGATTGAAGTCGAGTCTGAACATGAAGAGTGAGTTTGCTGATTATTACTAACCTTTGCATAAACGATATATGAAACTAATTAACCTTTGTAGACAACCTGGCCCAAAACATGGAACGGCAGCAACACAATCTTCACTATCCGGTACAAAATGTCCAATAATTTCGACGCTTCCCACATCATCCACAAGAAGAAGAAACACTCGAGGATGTGGATAGGTAATGTCAAAATTGGGTAACGCGCGGCGATATCATCCAAGGGTCTAAATGCTTTTTGAAATAACTCAAACAGTCGCAAACGATTGGTGAAGTTGGTCGGGTGCGCTTGTTGTACGTATGGTCCCACCGAAGTCACGACGGGGCCAACAGCGCCTCGAGCAGTGGCAATACCGTTGTTGACCGCTGGCATTTTCTCCAATAATGGGCCCAATTTCGTCTGGACAAGGGCATACACGCCGCCGCCGCCGCCGCCGCCAGCAACAGCGGGACCGGCAGTGGGTGGTTCCCCGTGCAACATCAGCGACATCAGCGTCGGCGGTTCCAATTCGTTGGTGTGAGGATTGAGCACTAACTCTCTAGACACATGCAGATGGCCGTCGGCGTCGACGGTGATCACGGTGGAGGCGCCTCTGGTACGCACCAGGCGAACCAGGCCCGGCGCTGCCAGGCGGATCAGCGGCGCTTTAGCGGCGCCGCCGCCGCCACCCCACTTGGTGTTGGAGTTGGACTTAAGCTTTAACTTGCCAAACAAAGGCTTCCTTGGTTTGGGGGCAGGGGGTTCGTCATCCCCCCACAGGGTGCCGCGAGGCCATTTAGCCATGATCTGAGGTTTATAACTGGGTCGATGCGGGGTAGTTGAAACAACCACGGGCGGGGTCGGGGTGGCGGTTGTTTCAGTTAGCGGGTCGCCACTAAGGTCACAAGAGCCGTCTTCAGGAAGCGGGTCTAAGGGATCGTCGGCGTCACTGTTGTCGCCTAGGCTCAGGGACGGCGAGGCGTTCGCAGTGGTGGTGGCACAGGTGTATTCGGTGGCGATCGACTCGAGGTCGGGACGGGGTATAACGCTGGGGGCGTGAGCGGAACGGGCTTTGGAAACCTCGCTGGGGTCGACGGTAGCTGATGCCTTTGTGGGGGAAGTGGAAGGCTGATCACTGACGCCAGGGGGGGTACTGCACCGAGACAATTCTCCTGCAGCCGCTGCGGAGGTGGTTGCAAGGTGGGATAGAGTTGACGACGACGAAGCCTGGGGGTGGGCAGGTCGTTCCGACGATTGCGGTGTCAGCAGCCGTTGGTTGGGTTCGGGGTTGTCGAAGATGTCGTCGGTGGTCGTTTTCACATGCCGATCGTCGCCGCTTTGGTCCCAAGCCGTGTTTTCCCACTTAGCCACTTTGAATTTGTTGACAAAATTCTTAAATGAGTTGGGCTTGCGCTCGTGACCAGTATTGTAAATTGCGTCAACCGCGGCCGCGGGATCAGCCCCGGGCTCGTGTGCACCAGCCCCCTCATCATCTACCCCACCATTACCACCACCGCCGCTGACACTCATAGCGAGAGCCGCCGCCGCGGCCAGCGGCAGCGGGGTGCGCGTCATGGCGTCTTGGAAGTCACGTTCTTCCTGTTTCCGCTGTTCTTCCGCAGCTAATCGCGCCGCCTCGTCCTGCTGCTTGATCTGGGCGCGGCGCATCTCAAAGTAGTCATAGTTCTTGTAGTTGTCCTTGCCCAACTTGTGCTTGACGGTGTCCACTGCCCGCTTCACTTTGCCCGGGTCTTTGTGGTCAAATACGTACTCCATCGGGTTGTAGTGGGAGTTGGGCTCCTGTTTGTTGTGGAACACTTCCCGTAACGTCTTGTGGGTGTACATGTAGGGCTTGACGTCATTGGCGGCATCGTAGCGTTCTTTCTGGTTGATATAGTACCCCAGCCAGGTGCGCTTCAGCAGCGGCGCCGCGTCGTCGCCATAGGCGTCATAATCGGGCGCTGTAGGGTCAAGATGGCTACCCTGGCTCGAGACACGAACCCCAGAGGTAATCCCTCGCGGTTGCAGCACCACTCGGTCGCCGCTATCGAAGCCACGATGTCGATCGTCGCCATATTCATGATATTGGTCATACTCTGTAGGAAGTGGGTGGGGACCTCGCCGGTCGCGACGGCGATCGCCCCAACCGCGATCTAGACGATCATGGCGCTGGGCTTCAGCATTAAGATGGTATAAGTCAGCCGGAGTAATCCCCATCTCGAGGTAATCAGGGTCAAACACGTTTGAAGTCGTAGACTGTTGACGCCGACGAGCCTTCTTTGTCGCTGCCCATCGCTGATTGGCAAGTTCCGCTGGCGTTACCGCCTCATCAAGAGCATCGGGATCCTGCGCTGCTGCCGCTGCCTGGTGGCGGTGACGACTGAATACTCGAGGCTGAGGCGATAGCGGCGCTTGCGCTAGTATCTGCGGCGACAGCGGTCCCGTGTGCTTTGATGATGGCCGCCCCGTTGAGGGCAGCATATGGTGATGGGGTTGAGGCGATGACAGCGCCGGTATCATCGGTTCGGGCGAGGCGTTGGCGGTATTAAACAGGGTCATTTCTGGTGAATGTTGGAACGCGACATGGTGAGACACGGGCGACGGCGTTCGGACAGGTAGGGGAACGTTGCCGTGAGGATAGGCATCGTAGCCTCGAGCGGAATCAGCAGGATAGCCCCGATGGCCATCGCCGCCGCCTCCGTAGCGGCGCCGGGGCAAGCGCTCGTCGTCGCCGCTCCCGGGGCCGTGCAGCCACTCCGGGTGAGTGTGCAAGTACTGGGAAGTAAAGTACCCTTGGCTCGTCACGTTCATTGACGGCTTAAGAGATACGGTTGGCGCAAATGGTCAATTATAGCGGCAGCCGGGTCCCAGGCACCTCCTCGGGGTGGCTGGCTGGTGTTTATGCAGGCCAAGCACCCCCATCTCGGGGAGACTCCGGTAGCCGCCGCCAGATGTTCTTAGGGCCAATTTACGATAACGAGAGAGATTCTACGAGAAATAAATCCATGGAAACACCGATATTCCAAGTGGATGGTGTGGCTAGTGTACCTACTACCTCTTAGCCTCTGATAAGGGGGTTCGCACTAAAGGAGGGGTAGGTAGCATCGATGAATGGTAGTGGCTCGTAGCAAGCGCAGGAAGCGAAGGGGTGTCAAGAGCTCTTGGATGACTAGCCTGAAAAATAGGCTTCCGAAAGTGGAACGAAAAGTGGTCGTAGATTGCCGTCCCCCGTGGTCGTCAGGGTGAATTTTTTAGGGTGGTTGACATCGTGCCATTATGCATAGAAGCACCCGCTCCGATGGCTGGTTCGCACGGCTGAAGATATTGTATCCAAAAGCTAATCACGAGGTAGGAAGAGGTGGGATCAGCAAGTAGAATAAATTGATTTTGTGAGCTCGGGTCAAGTCCACCGGGGTCGGCTGCCCTGGTTGCTCGTACTGTGACAATAGTTGTCGAGACGGGCGTGGCTTGACGGCCATAGACTACCGCAGTGGTTCCAGCCAGCATCACGCAGAGCGATCGGTTGGGCATTGTCAGATGCATAATTCAAATTTCACTGCGTGTTTATTATTGTCTAATTTAGTGTACTTGTCAATAAAGACGATGGTATCAAATTAATGCGGTCACCAGCGAGATTTACTGGACTTTCGCGTGGAAGCTGCTCAGGTCATCGCCACTGAACAACAAGTTTTCTGAGTAGTCGTACTTCTCCCCGACAAGACTCTTGATGATCGACACCATCTCGTCGTAGGCAGAGTACATGATGTGGCCATACAACAAGATGTTGATGGCGCACTGGCCGTCGTGGCTGAAGAAACGCGAGTAGTCGAAGTTCTTCATCGCCGACGGCATCTTCTGAATAATGGAATCTTCGCGGCTCTCTTCTTCGTCAGGGGTCATTTCGGGGTCGTTGTACCACCGTTCAGAGTAGGAGAGCTGGCGCGTACCCCATTGGTCGAGCAAAAGCTCCATGTGCTTGAGAGCTAACGTCGCTTGGGTCACCCGGGGAAGGGCGCCCCCGTCGTGCAACGCCTCGGCACACATTTGCACGATGGCAAACAAGTTGGCCAAGAAGTCCGTCAGATCCCAGCCCAACCGTTTGAATGCTGTCGGGATCATCTTCTCGGGGTCGTCGAACTCGCCAAAGAGCTGGTAGATCAAGTTGTACAACAGGACAATCTCGGTAATCAACTTGGTCAACCGCTTGTACTTCGAGTCCGGCCAGTAACCGATGAGGGGCAACTCGTGCTGCAACCCGATGGTCAATTGTTGCGATCTCAGCAATCGCAACAACACCTGGCGCAACTTTTGGGTGACGAAGTCGTGCCGCTTTTTAATGACAACCGTGGGATCCCGCGCACGGTTTTCGGCAAATTTGGCCACAAGACACTGAAGGTTACCGAAATCGTCCACCGTCTTCGAGAGAATGTTACGCAACATAACTTTACTCAGCAACGGCGTCGGGAACAACGACAGAAGTGCCGCAAGTACCAAACCCACCACGACACAAATAAGTCTGATGACGAACGGACGCCACCCCCAACCAATGTTGGCCAAAAGATTACCGTGATAGTCGACCCACGACGCCCCCAATACCAACGACGCCGTCACTGGCCACAAAAGCGCCGGGATTATCAGCTCATGCTTACTGAAGTGACGGTAGTACAGCAAGAAGGCAAACACTACCCCACACACGGCGGCAAAGCCAAAACTGTTGCCACAACAGATATACCACATCACCATCCCGGTGATACACCCAACCACGGAATATGATACTTTGGCGCCAAAATTGTACCAGGTGACCCCGGTGTTGTCGGTAAGCGACAACCCTGTCATCACCACCACCCAAAGAATCTTTTCCTTAAAATAGTACCCTGCCGAGTTTCTGAAGAAAAATGGCGATGCCGAGGCAATCACGAAAAGCGCCCCGTAAATACACGTCCAGAGCCGCTTACTCAAGATGTACTTCTTGTAGAAGTTGATCGCAAACTTCCAGAAGCGTTGGAAGTTGTTCACGGGAGGGTAGTTATCGGGGTCTCTCTGCTGCACTCGCGACGTGAACTCCAGGGGATACTCTTCCTCGACGGTGACGTGGTTACGGAACAAGTGGGTGGCAGGGTCGTGCTTCGGCCGAGTTAAGTAAGTGATCACTTTCGGGGTGGGCCGGGTTTGGTCAATGCCCTCAAACACCAGAAGCATGTAGAAGAGCGCCTTACACAACTGCTTCGTCGACTGGAGGAACGACGACAGCTGGTTGATCATACACAAAAGGGCCTCGTCACCAACATTGGTGGCTTCAAGTAGTTCCTGGAAGTATTCGTGTTGGGCTTCGTGTTGCTTGAGCGCTTCCTCGATCTCCTGCCGGCACTTGACGATGCGGGCGGCATTCTCTTGTTGAAGGGCGACTTTCTTCTTCCAGCCGTGGAGACGAGAGTAAATTCTGAAGTGGTTGGCGTCGTTAAGCCATTTCGCCGCCAGTTCAAGCGCGGTGTCGGCAGTGACAAGAATCGGGGTGAGGTTGTCGGTGATGAACTTGGCAATGAGGTCCAAGTCGGCGAGCGTCACCTGGTGGTTCGGGCTGATGTCGTTCATCCGCTTCTGGATTTGCCTGCGTCTCACACTAGCTTCAAATCCCCCGGCTTTCTTGTAGTCATCCATGGTCGAGTACAACTTAGAGTCGGCGGTGGCCACCGAGCTGCGACGTCCGCCGAAATGGTTTCTGGTGAATTCTTTACGCTCTTCAAATAACCCGTAGAAGAATTCAAACCCGGCTAACGACGAAATGACGACGTTAACCGCCAGTCGCACTTCACCGACATCACCTCTGTCGAACCGTCCGTAAGAGATTTCGAAGGGAATCACCGATGCTTGCACTTCCAGCATCGCCAACTTCCCCCGAAGGCCAATCACGTCCTTGGCAAGATGAGCGTAGTTGACAAACGAGTCTTCCGACGGTTTAAGCGTTTGCACTAACCGCAAGTTGTTGGCACTGGCGGCCCGGAGACCCTGAAGCACCTCTGATTGGGACTTAAAGTACTGGAAGTTCAGCGTCTCGGGGAAGAAGATGAAGGCGCAGATGGTATTAATGACAAACATGAGCCCCATGGGTTTAAATATCGTTTTGGCAATACTGTTCGGGTCCCAATAGGGGATGAAGATGGTGTAACAGAAAAGCACGGCGATCATAATCGTCGCCATGACCTTACCCAACTTGCAAAGCACGTGGATGGGTTCCGAGAGCCGGATACCTACAAGGGCAAACACGGTGGCAATGACGAAGATCACCGTCTGGCGAGCGTCGAGGTACGCCCCGGTGTAGGTGTAGTTGGTGATGCAATTGGACAACTCCTGTTTCGCCATCGACGCCGAGCACACCCCGCGCTCGATGGCAAGCTGGATATAGTACTCCTTGGGCTTCCACCCTTTGATGGCCTGACTGATGGCCTGGGCGATGATGATGTGGGCCCACACGTAGCAACAGTAGGCACACATCAGCACCAGACTCAAAAACACCCAGATGATCAGCCCGCCCCCGGGGGGATTGAGAAACACCGTGATGTGGAGCATAAACGCCGCCGACCCTTGCCACTTCAACAGCGGCACCACCGCCATGAGAATGGTACCGACAAACGACGCCGCCCACGTTCGGAACACCACCCGAAATGACGGGTAATCGAATATATGGTTGATGAGATATGACGGCCACACCGCGTCCTTAACTTTGTGCCAGAACGGGATGCGCACCCGGGGAGAAATGTTGTGGAGCATCGTCTCCTCGTCGTCGTCGCCTTGCTCGACCATCTTCTCGATGTCAGCGGTGGTGGGGGGCTTTTTGCGCTTGGCGGCGTCGTCGGGGTAGAACAAATTAAAGTCGTCGCGAGTCTCTTCGAGCGGCTCGGTGCCCCGGTACTCCTGCGGGGTCGCCAGGGCATCGCTCTGGAGATCTGACGACGTCGACAGTCGCTCTTTCATTAGCTAGAGGGGGCGGTGACGTCGATGTTTGGATGCGCACGACGGGGTAACGGAATTTATATAAGCATGGTTGCGGAGGGGCTGTAGCCGAAAATGACCTGCGTAACACATAAATTTTCTCCCGTTTATGTCCGGCAGTTAACACCGCTATTACCTCTATCAGTGACGTTATACTAATGTCAGATATTAATACAATAGATGTTTACCTTGCTCGCCATCACCACCACCCCTAATCGCTCATGGCACTCCTCGTTCAAGGTGGCGCTGTTAACGTGGCTCAGCGAGTGCGCTGCTTTTACACGCCCCGCCGACAATTAATGTAAATGCAGTGCGCCGGTGAGAAGACATCGTCCGTCTCCGTGTCGAGTGCACGGTGCATTATCTCCGTGGCCACCACGGCTAACTGGCATAAAACCGCTCAGGCACCGCTGACGTTTATAGCGCAAACGGATCTGTCGCCGATGTCGCTGCCATCACCCTCACCTCCGAGTGCCGTCGACACCTTCGCACCCACCTTCGCACAAACCTTCGCACGAGCCCTGCTGCCTCTAGGGCCGCTTCAGCCGTGAGCATAAAAAATATATGTATGGGGGAAGCCAGCTGGGAGATGCAAAACAAACCTTATTGTCTACTAATCAGAGTTGTGTCGAGATCCAAATTACACGCTAGATCTATCCCCGCCTGGCATTAGAATACTCTGGCCATCGGCAAATTGCCACCCGTGGTCGCATTAGCTTGCTGTCACTGTTTACTGGGGCACATTGTTCGCCACTGTTTTGGGACCTTAGTGGTCTCGGCCACCCACTCGAGAGAAAATCTTAGCTTTTCTTGTGCGGCGACTCGGAAGCGTCGGGACCCTCCCGATACGAGGGCTGGCGCCCAGAAAAGGGAAATGTAACTGAACATTGCTAGCCGTTTTCATGCCGCTCGGGAATCTAGTTTCCCCCACAAAGCGCATTCGAAGTCTTTAATGGTAATTCACAAGTAGCCTCATCATCACATCGACACCTCCTACTATACACTTATAGATACCGCTACTCTTATGTTGATCACCATTTATGCCAACATCGAAGGAAAACTGGCAAAGTCAAGATATTGTTAAAGTTAACTATGTCTCATTTGATTCTTCCCCAGCCACTGTGTCTCTCCTCGCTCTTTGGTGTGGATCTTTTTTCGATGTCGCGCAGAGGCCTTGTTTGTATACGCGACGCGGTGATCTCAGGGCAGACATCATGGGCACCAAACGACGCCGTAACGGCGAGGACGTGAGCCTGGCAGACACGTCGTTTGCCGAGACCACGAAAGAGCCCCCATCTCCCACACCCGTGCCGCGCCCGCAAACGCCACCTCCTCGCACGGCGCACGAAGACGACTCCACTGACGATGTCCATCCTCAGGCTAACTCCACCAAGACCGAGCCCGTCGACGAAGATATCCTCTTTTCCGACGACAATGGGGCAGTGCTGAACTCAACCACCAAGATCGAGCCTGACGTCGACGCGGTGCTGAATTCCACCACCAAGATCGAGGACGATGAACAAGACGTGTTGCCACCGCTCCTGGCGCCGCCTTCGCTTCGACCTGATTCCCGGCTTTCAATCGGGGAGGACCTGCCCCTGAAGATGCTCTCCTATTCCGAGCAACAAAAGGATTTACTTATGTCTTCACCTACCAAGCGGCAGACGGTGATAAAGCCAGTGGTGCGTATTAACGAACCGCGACTTGTCATCAGCAAATTGGTCCTCACTAATTTCAAACTGTATGCCGGTGTACAAGAAATCGGTCCATTCCACCCAAGCTTCAGTGCCGTGGTCGGCCCCAATGGTAGTGGTAAGTCCAATGTCATTGATTCCCTTTTGTTTGTGTTTGGTTTCCGAGCCACAAAAATGCGTCAACTGAAGCTCAGTGAATTGATTCACAACCTGGCTGTCGACGCTAACCTACGACCAGAATACTGTCAGGTTGATATTCATTTCCACAGTGTATTGGACGATCCCGAAGATGAATCCCATAGTGAGGTGGTCCCCGATCTGGAGATTATCATCCTGCGACGAGCAACCCAACAGAACCAATCGACCTACTACATTGATAAGCGCACGCTGAACTATACAGAGGTCACCAACTACCTCAAGGACAGAGGGGTCGATTTGGACCACAAGCGGTTTCTCATCCTTCAAGGAGAAGTCGAACTTATCGCGCAAATGAAGGCAAAAGCTGAACGTGACAACGAAGATGGCTTGCTTGAATATCTCGAAGATATCATTGGCACTGCTCGATATAAACTGTTGATTGAAGAGCTGCTACAACGTGTGGATGTGCTTAATGAAACTTGCCGCGAAAAGGAGCTGCGTGTCGAATTGGTTGAGAAAGATAAAACCAACATGGAGCCTCTTAAGGAAGAAGCGCTTCGATTTTTGGAAAAAGAAAAGCAATTGGTCCACAAACGACTGCTACGGTATCAAGTGCTGATTTTTGAGCAGACAGATAAAGCTGAAGCAGCTGAGGCTAAGGCTCAAGAACTACAAGCTAAACTTGACCAGGAACGTGCAGACAATCAAGAATTAATTGATCTGGTGGCGGATATTGTCAAGGAGATTGAGCGTCTTAAGGGCCAATGCGCCGACATTGATCCCCAGCTTTCTAAGGCTATCAAACAGCAAAAAGATCTCAACCGTCAGAAAGTTGCAGCTGAGGAAAGGTATAAGAATTCTCAATCTAAGTTGAAGAAGTTTGAGAAGCAGAAGGAGTCGCTGGAACATCAGCTTAATACTAATCGTACTAAACTCAAGCAATTGGAAGCTGATGGTGCCAAGGAACGCGCCGAGCTCGAGCAACTTAACCAAAATCTCGTAACCGAGAAACAAAAGCTTGATGCTATCAAAAGCAAGTTGCATGAAAATACGAAACATTTGCGAGTGCAGATTGAGGACTTGCAACGCCAATTGTCTCCGTGGAACGAGAAGTTATCTGCAAAGGATAACCAAATTCTGATTGTCAAACTGGAAGGTGAGGCGCTCGAGAGAGAGAAAAATGAGATGATCAATACTATCAAGGAGGGTCAAAACCGTATGAAGGAGATCAAAACGGAAGGTCAAACTAAAGAAGCAGACTTGGCTGAGCTGGAGCACAAAATCGAAAAATGTCGCGAGCAAATGGGTCTTGGGAAGGACCAAGTTGCCGCAGCCGAAGAACAGCTCAAGGCAGTGGGTGAAGAATTATCAATCTTACAATCGAAGCACCATGAATTGCGCGATCGTGTGTCACAAAGTCAAAACCGGAATAAAGTGTTAGACCTGTTGATGCGTCTTCAACGACTGGGACGTATTACTGGGTTTCACGGTCGTCTTGGCGATTTAGGGCGAATTGATCCTCAATATGATGTGGCCATATCTACTGCTAGTGGTGCAGGGCTTGACTCTTTGGTTGTTGATAAAGTTGAAACTGCCCAGCAATGTATTGAATATTTGCGTAAAAACAAATTGGGGTACGCCAATTTTGTATGTTTGGACAAATTGCGCAAATTCAATTTGGGACTGATGCAATTACCTAGCAACGATGTGCAAAGATTGTTTGACTTGATCACACCAAATGATCCGAAGTTTGCCCCCGCATTCTACTCCAAGATGTATGACACCCTCGTCGCGCCACTGTTAGATATTGCGAAACACGTTGGGTACGGAGGTGGCCGTGGGGGTAAGCGCTACAAGGTTGTTACTGAGGATGGTAAGGTTGTTGATACCCTGGGTGCGATGCTGGGTGGTGGTACACATGTGGCACGCGGTGCCATGAAATTGACGACTGAAGCTGTTCAAATTGAAGTGGACCCTGCTGAGGTTGAGGCTCTCGAACAAAGTATCCGAGTCAAACAGCAAGAGTACAATGAATCCAAACGTGATTTCGAACAGAAAAAGGATGTCATGGTGAAATTGCAAAACTTATACGACGACACGGAGGTGTTGATTCAAAGATTGAAGCTCGACATCGACCATTTGGTCCTGGAAAAAAGTGAATTGAAGACGCGCTTGAAAGCGATGGTCGCTGACGAACACAAATTTAAGGATCTCGATGAAAAACTCGACGCCAAAGAAGCTGAACTTAAAAAGCTCAACGCTGAGCGCAAGGAATTAAAAGCGCAAATGAAAGATCTTGAGACGAAGATTGAAGATTTGAATCAACAAGTTTTGAATGCCGGAGGGGTGAATCTCAAAGTGCAAATTTCGAAGGTCGACTCAATTCAGCAAACAATTGAACTTATTACGTTGAAGACCAGTGACGCTCGCAAAACCCACCTTAAGTTGACTCTGGAAGTCGCTCATGGAGAGAAGATTTTGGCCGAGGCTGAGCTGCAAATCGCAAAGTTGACGGAAGAAATTGAAGGTTTCGTCGCTGGCCAAGAACTGCTCACGGCTGAGTTGAAGCAGGTCACAGAGCTAATCTCAAAACTTGAAGCTGAACGTCTCAAATGGGAACTGGAACTTGAAAAAATCGAGCAGGATCTCGAAGAACAGAATGAGCGCATCAATAAGTTCAGACTGATGGAGATTGAAATGACTAACGAAATTGAAACTGTGACAGCTAAAGCCGCTAAAGCCAGGCGCCACATCGAGCATGACCAACATCAACTTAATGAGCTTACAGTAAGGGACACAGCTCCTTACTTAGAATGGATGAAGGATGAAGCCGAAAGAGCACGTTATGAGCTGGGTGCGATCAACATGATGCTGCGTGAAGAGTTAGCTGATGTGGATTTCGAGCAAGTTGAAGACGAGATTAGTGAGTTGGAAGCTTATTTCAGCGAAGTTCAGTGTGATATTGAAGTTCTCATTGAATATGGACTCAAAATGGCTGATTTTGAATCGCGAGTTGATGATATGAATATTGCAGTGGATGAGCGAGATGCTGTTAGAGCTGAATGTGAAGAGCTCAAACACAAGCGGTTACTGGAGTTTATGGAAGGGTTCAATACCATTTCAATGACGCTCAAGGATATGTATCGCATGATTACTATGGGGGGTAATGCCGAACTCGAATTGGTCGACTCTCTTGATCCGTTTTCCGAAGGTATCTTATTCTCAGTGATGCCTCCAAAGAAGCTGTGGCGAAACATCTCTAACTTATCCGGTGGTGAAAAAACCTTATCGTCATTGGCACTTGTGTTTGCCTTGCATGCATACAAACCGACACCGTTATATGTCATGGACGAAATTGATGCCGCTCTCGATTTCCGTAATGTGTCAATTGTGGCGAACTATATCAAGGAACGAACCAAGAACGCTCAGTTCGTTGTCATTTCCCTCAGAAACAATATGTTTGAATTGGCCCAGCAGTTGGTGGGAATCTACAAGGTTGACAACAAGACCCACTCTATCACGATCAAAAATAAATAGGAGGAATTAATTTACGTTACGAAACATAGCCGCTTCATTACTAACTCTGTGTACGCCAAGGAAAATCGAATGCATTGAACTGTATGTCAAACCCCGACCAAACCCCGCAGGCTGAATCATACAGACCACGCCGTAGTCCTACAACCTACTAGATGATGACCCCGTGGGGTTCTCACATCAATACTTAATTACTGATTACAGCAATTGAGATTGTTCTTACGCGAGGCACAGCTGACATGTGTGTATGCAGATTTCCCATTTTCAAGGCTTTTCCATGATGCTTGTCAATTCCGATGTAGAGTTATTGAAGTGAATACCCATAACACATATTTGACGTGAGAAAACATGCGCGCCAACTACGTCATTTAGAAGCGATACATGCGATGCTCGCGATGCTTTCACCGTGAGGCATTTACCGGCAAGGTGCCCTTCAAGTGAAGTGATAGCCATTTTTATGGTATTTGTCAGTAAAGAACAGAATAGGGCTTCTGGTCTCCTTGTATAGTTGTTTTATGATCAAAGAAGATCAGCTCATGAGCAAAATTATTCTCTAAAGTGTTGCATACAAACACAGCTACTCCCAACAGCTTGAAACACATAGAACGTCCCGGAAAAGGTGACTTTGGATCTAGTAGCGGGTAATTTAGTGTACTTGAATCGAATAAGCGGGTAATTCAGTCCATTCGTATTTCGTAAGCGGGTAATTCAATAAAGCCCCTACTTGTGCTCATAACCCATCTTTAGATTGGGGATCAATGCTTGTCGCATCCAAGCCGTGGGGAGTTGCCACCGGAAATCTGTTTTAATTGGGAGCCCGGTATATGCAGATGACGAGCATATTTAAACTGGTACCAATTTCGATTTTCTAAGCCCACAAAACATGTCGTTCAACTACGAAGACCACAAGAAAGCCATTGCCGCCAACATCAAGGCGCTCAATCCCACCATGGCGGAGTCCTACGAGGTCAAGCCGACTATCAATGCCTCGCTGGTGTTGTTTGCCAAGACGATGCTTGAATTCGACTGGAAACACCCTCAGCAACGCAAACTGAACGCTGAGTCTGAAACGCCTGTTGGTAACCCTGATAAAGACAATTATGGCATTAGTGAAGCCGACTTGCCTCTGCCTCAGACCTACCTTAAGGATTACCCCAATACCATCTTCAGGCCCGGAGCCAAAGTGATGGACTTCGCCGCGGGCACGGGTCTCGTCACGACGAAATTAGTGCCGTACTTGCCTGGTTCGGAGATTGTTGGTGTTGACATCAACCCCGCCTTCTTGGCCAAGTTTGAGGCCAAGGAGAAGGCGTTGCGGGAACAAGGGGTGAACATCTCCCACGTGGAGGTGGACATCATGGACCCTTCAAAGAAGGAAGAGCTCGACGCTAAGTTCAAGCGCCAGTTCGACATTATCTTCTGTACCTTATCCTACCACCACATCGATAACTATGAAGACGTTACTGTTCGTTTGTGTGAGTTTTTAGCTCCGGGGGGTGAATTGATCATCATTGATTTCTACAATGAAGATCTTGAGAATGTCGACGTCGAGCGGTTGAATGCTGACGAGTCGTTTGCTGTACGTCACATGGGTGGTCTTAAGAAGGAAGTCTTGCACCTGGTGTTGCAGGACAAGTGTGGCTTGACGAACGTGTCGGTGGCCCGTGAATTCAGATTCCGTATGTGGAATGAAGCGAAGTTTATCAATGGTCACTGCGATAAGCAAACTATTGACGACTTAAATGCAGGCAAGTTACCCACTAAGCAAGATCCCGTCGACGGGACCGTGTACTTGATCGACTCGTCGATCGTCATGGCTATCGGGCAACAACCCAAGTGATCGGGCAAAAGCAATAATTGACGAAATAGAAATTCACGTATGAAGACTTTTCACTCCAGATTATTTGTCAACAGTTTATACCACCTGTAAATAGAGCGAGGTTACTAAACGCAATCCCTGGATAACATTTAGTCTGCCAAATGTTTTTACTATGTTGTATACATAATAGGGGGACGTTAATGTCACGCTCGCCTTACCTCAAAAAATTCGTGATTTCAGTTATCTACCTGCATATGGCCGAGGCCACCCAATATATCTCACGATCGCTGCTCATACACCCACCTATACGTATGGCGTCCCGTGCTTCCCAGAAGCGGCTCACCAAGGAGTATAAGCTGATCCAGGCTAATCCTCCGCCGTTTATCCTCGCCAAACCCAACGATGAAAACATTTTGGAGTGGCACTACGTCATCGAAGGACCGCCGCTGACGCCGTTTGAGGGTGGCCAATACCACGGGATCTTGCGGTTCCCCCCAGAGTACCCTTTTAAGCCGCCTCTGATTCTGATGATCACCCCTAATGGCAGATTCACTACCAACATGCGGTTGTGTCTCCTGATGCTGGATTACCACCCCGACACGTGGAATCCCGCCTGGCTGGTGGCAACCATCCTTACCGGCCTCTTATCGTTTATGACCGGCGACGAGGCTACTACCGGATCTATTCTGACGACAGACTCGGTTAAACGCAAGCTCGCCCTCTCTCTGAAGCAGTGGAACAACTCGGAAAACGTCAGGTTCAAGAAGCTTTTCCCCGACATATACAAACAGAATATTATTGACATCAAGAACGCCGAAGCCCCTCCCAAGCCGGTGGAGGAGAAGCCGTCAGAGATCGCCGATCTAGCCTCGATGGACGCTGAAGATCGTGCTCGTGTTCTTGTTGAACCCCGCAACTCCAACGGTCTGAGCCGGGTCGGTATGGTGGTCGGGGTGGTCATCGTCGCTATGGCTGTGGTTTTAATGAATAAGTAATGACATCAGTGAATATACGTATGCAACAGTTGTTTTTGTAGTATTTCGTAAGCACATAAGAAAGATACCCTTCATTAAAATATTAATATACACAAGATTCAAGCTATTTACCCGCTTAAACCTTGAAACCTCTCGATCTCCGTCTACCTCTGGCTCTTTCGAACTTTCTGCCCTTGGACATGATTCTGGGAGCCTTGTTCTTGTGGGGACCGAAACCGAAGTGTCTGACGGCTTCTCTGTGCGATCTGGGGCCTCTGACAATCACGGTGTTTTGACCCTTGGGGGCTCTGAGGGCCAATTGGTCCAAAGTGATGGCTTCACCACCAGCCTTGACGATTCTAGCCTTGGCACCGGCGGTGAATCTAAGGGCGGCAACGGTGGCCTTGGGGGCTTCCAACAATCTGTTGTCGTCGGTAACGGTACCAACAACAACGATGGTCTTTTGCGAAGCACCCTTTTGCTTGAGAACGGTGTCAATTCTCGAGAGCGACACGGGGGGTCTGTTGATCTTCGACAAGAACAAAGCTCTGAGAATCACCTTGTTGAAGGGAGCGTCAGTTCTTCCTATTATGTTAGTAACAAAGCTCGTTTTCTGCTCCATGAAAAAGACGCCCTTCACAGGACTCGCAGAAGCTCAACTCGATCAAGCGAGGAGCAAGTCGCCAAGCCACTA
Organism: Diutina rugosa; assembly: GCF_008704595.1. NCBI lineage: Eukaryota > Fungi > Ascomycota > Pichiomycetes > Serinales > Debaryomycetaceae > Diutina > Diutina rugosa. The sequence goes on along the minus strand of NW_022995211.1, from coordinate 242,454 downwards.
AAACTAGTAACAGTTGGCTGCCAGTTCGGCTAATAAAACTAGCAACCAATTGTTACTAGTTGCAACGGTTTGGAACCTCGTCAAGGCTCTCTTTTTCACACAAAAATCCATCAATACTTACTGGCAAGGAAGGTGTACAACTTGACCAACATCTTCAAGTAGATGTTGTTCGACTTGGGGGCCTCTCTGTGACCAGATCTGGCGTGTTGCTTGGTGGTGTGGTCTCTACCCATGTTGACTTGTGAGTGTAAACTGAAGAGAGATGAACGGTGAAAAATCTTTTTTAAGGCCAGACGCCAGGCGTCGTGTGCAGCGCGCGAGCGCTTGGGGCTTTAACCCTAATCACGTGATATTGGTATTCTGTGGTGACATGGCTAACTACGATTATTGCCTTAAGGAACATCGTAGCCGTTGTCAAAAAGATTGAGGCTACCTTGTACTGCTTCATAGTCTTCGTGTAGTCGTCAACGTTAATGCTGCTAAAGTCAAGTATGGTTGCAATGCGAGTGTACGCAACAGGCAATAGCTAGCGAGGTGGCACTTGCCAAGTCAACTTATGAACCAGCCATTCATTCATTATCAGGGTTCTTTAATTCAGTTTTCTTGTAATCATTCGACCTTCGCATATTCTGTTTGGGTTTCGAGATGGCTATTAAGTATTGTATCGCCTTCGGAAAACATCATCACTAATAGGTCGTTTAGTCGACTTTATAGCAAAAAAGCTCGACTCAATCTTCTAAAGCAGATGAATTAAGATCTGTAAGCCATGGTAGTTTGAAACTTTCACTTCTGTCCCGTTAGCGTAGTGAATTCAGTTAATAAAATCAATTAATCATATTTGTTCGATTTTCAAGCTGTGAATCACTTGTATAGGAGAAAGGTTAAAGATCAGGTTAATCTGGATTAATTAAAGTGTGTTCCATACAAGTTCAATGAGTATGGAGTTACTCAAGCATTCAGGCAACCTCAGATATGATCGTGTCTTTGAATACGAAATTGACCATACGCAAAATACATGACATTGAATGATATTGCCGTAGACCCAACACGCTATAGTGAGCCTTTATTTGAACGTGTAATCACCACAACGTCTAATAAATTTAGTCTGCTTGTTCATGTAATGACTGTCCGTGGTGCATAAGCCGCACGGATATCGGAGATCTCAGACCCTCGTTATCATGGCCCAGATAACTCCCATAAAGGGGTTCACAAATACTCCGGTGACCCGATCAATATGTTTGGTGCTGACAGTGACGGCGATAGCGCTCTCTGTACTCGGAATCAAGCACTATGTCCACCTCGAAATGGATCCCCACATTATTGAGTATTCGCAATACTGGCGCATTGCCACCTACCAGTTGCTGGTGGTAAACGAAAGCGACTACTTATTGACGACATATCTTTGGTTCTACTTCAAAGTGCTTGAGAGATTCTTTGGCAGCCGCAAGTATTTGTCTCTCGTGGCTCTTCTTTACGGTGTCAACGCTTTGGCGGTATTTGCCGTCATGGCCTTAGGCCAATTGGGGTGCTACATCACATCCTACCTCACCAGTACCATCATATTCAGAGGGGCTGGTTCTGATTTCTTGCCAACCATATTCAACGAAGTTACCCCAGGACCGCTTGCCATTTTAGCCCTGTTGTACGTGGTGTTCTCATATGTTATCCCCAAACTGTACCAGTTTAACATTGTGCTTGCAAACCCCTGGAGACCCAATGAAGTATCTAAGCTGGTCACGTTGACAAACCACTTCGCCATCCATATCATATTTTTCATGCTTGTGGTTAACAATGGATTCAAGCTGATAATACCACTGGTGGTAGGCCTCTTAGTGGGCAAGCTATACGTTCACCACTTACTTGTGGGCGAGAAATGGATGGTGCCGCAATGGGCGTTCAATCTATTCGTTAACCCTAAGAAGTTTATGCTACAGCTGAGTCCCAGCCGAGACAGTTACATGCCCGCGCCAACCCTGGAGAATCCTGTGAATATACCCGACCCAGAACACGACACTCCCGAGCAGGTGGACGAGGACGGGGGTAGTCGGGAGCCCAATGTGATTCGGGCAGAGACGCCGGCGCGTCCATTGGGGCTGCAACTTTTGGATACGTTCAGAAATTGATAGTCCAAGGATAATCGTATCTATTCTTTATTCATCATTCAGGTAAACTAAATATTTAATCCATCAACAACATCTTTTCGGGGTCTTCGATGAGTTCACAGACAGTCTTCAAGAAAGTGACGGCTTCTCTGCCGTCAACACATCTGTGGTCGTAAGTCAAGGCCAAGTATTGCATGGGTCTCGATTCGACTTGACCGTTGACGGTGACGGGTCTTTGCTTGACACCGTGCATACCGAGCACAGCGGTTTGAGGCATGTTGATGATGGGGGTACCGAACAACGAGCCGAACACACCACCGTTGGAGATGGTGAAAGTACCACCGGCCATGTCTTCGAGGGTCAACTTACCGTCTCTGGCCTTCTTACCCAAGCTGGCGATTTCAGCTTCGATGCCCAAGATCGAACGCGATTCGGCGTTTCTGACGACGGGGGTGACCAAACCCTTAGGGGTGGCGACGGCGACAGAGATGTCGACGTAGTCTCTGAAGACGATGGTGTCACCGTTTTCAATGGCGGCGTTGACGGCGGGGACTTCCTTGGCAGCCAAGGTCACGGCCTTGGAGAAGGCACCCATGAAACCGAGCTTGATGCCCTTCTTTTCCAAGAATTCGTCCTTGTACTTCTTTCTCATGTTCAACAAGTTGGTCATGTCAACTTCGTTGAAGGTGGTCAACGAGGCGGCGGTGTTTTGCGATTCCTTCAATCTTTCGGCGATTCTCAATCTCATCCGGTTCATCTTAACGCGTTCTTCGTGTCTCGAGAAGGCACCCAAAGACGAGGTTTGTTGAGCAGGTTCCGACTTGGGAGCTTCCTTCTTGGGGGCGGCTTCCTTCTTAGGAGCGGGGGCCGATTCTTCCTTCTTGGGAGCAGCCTCTTCCTTCTTGGGAGCGGCTTCTTCCTTAGGGGCGGATTCTTCCTTCTTGGGGGCAGCGCCGCCTTCAGGGGCGTCGCCTTCTTCGATGACGGCAATTTCTTGGCCGACTTCGACGGTGTCTTCGGGGGCAACAAGGAGTTCCTTGACGGTACCGCCGACGGGGGCGTTCACTTCGACGTCGATCTTGTCGGTTTCAATGGTAGCCAAAAGCTCATCTTGGGCGACGTATTCACCAACTTCCTTGTTAAACGAAGCCAAGGTACCTTCGGTGATCGATTCAGCAAGTTCGGGGACCTTGATCGATTGCGAAGCAAACCGCTTGGGAGTGATGGGAGCGGAGAAGGCCGACACCGGGACAAATTGAGTGGGCTTCAGCGCCACCAAGGCAGAAAGGGTTCTTTGGGGCACCTTCACAGCCTTGGCGGAGGCAGCGGCCCGCAAAGCCGATCTTCTAACACTTCTCGACAACATTGATTAACGGTGTAGTTAAAATTTCCAAAGCGCTTATGCCAGTGTGGTATTGCCTTTTTCCTGTACATATATAATTGGGCCCGGTATGCAGTTCTGATTGGCCCCAAGCTCCGGGAAGAAGCGAGGTGAGGGATTTACTCCGAAGCGAGGTCCGAGGGTCAAGGCAAACCCAGCAAGCGAGCCCACGGTTTACATTGGCTAGGGTTCGGTCTATGATACTCTCAGACACCGCTTGGTAAACAATTGAAATTTTAACACAATTTGTGGCGATTGGTGAAAAAGGCGACACCCGGGCAACGACGGAATTCGTTTCGGTGGCGGTTGCGTGCCCGGCGTTCCCCGCCGCAAATGACTCCCGATGACTATAGTGACGATGAACGGGGTCCCGGTGTCACGTATACCGTACACAGTGATGAGGTGGCTTTCACCTTGCTTTCACACGCGTCTGTTGGGCACACTTTTTAATGCGGCAAACGAGAAATCGCCGAGCGGTAGGCTGTGTCCCCAACAACGGCGAAATCTCAGTTCGCGCATTGCCGTGAGTTGGAGCCACGCACTCTTTACATCGCTGGGGATTTCCGTGTTTTATAAAAACATATTCCCTAATGAGGGATTGGCTGCAAAATAGAGGGGAAACTGAAGCGACCGAATTTTGGTGTAACATTGAAATTCCACTACAGGTCTAAAAAAGAAACTCGATGTACAGACGATTTAACTTAATTTGCTGGGCACGTACGGCCTTAGTAAGTGGCGTTTTTGGATCATGTGCAGCAAATATGACTGGTCGGGCCGTGTGGCCGTCCCAAAAAATACAGGTCCTACCCGGATTCGAACCGGGGTTGTTCGGATCAGAACCGAAAGTGATAACCGCTACACTATAAGACCCGCACGAATTATTGTATGATAGACGGGTTTGTGAGAAGCAAAATCAAATGCAATATTTCGCAAAAACTCGCTCATATCCAACTTAAAATATCATCGCATTGGTGCCTGGGTTGTTAAATGTGTCGAAAGTTCGAAATCACGTACAAATTTGGTCATACGAGACGCGTTGATCACTTTCTTAAGTTTCGGAATATTTCGTGAAAATTGAAATAGACGCAACAAAATGGTTTACAATATAAAATGAAAGATTGCAACGATTAACTTAACGTTCTACTATACAGTTTGTACTCTGTAATATTGTGTATGTTTGATTAACTCACGTAAGGCAGACCTAATCAAGATTCACTTTGAGATCATTTAGATTTAATTGTATCCTTGTGCGTTGCGTGAGGAGAACGTGGGCGTCTGCACTTAAAGACCGAATGTCATTGCACAAACAACATCAATCTTTTATTTATCTCGAGTAACTATTTGCCGTGGGTGCTTGACCTAGATTTATGTCCACGAGTCAAAAAACTTCCTTGGTTTGACTCAGGCTGGCGAAGTTGCCGAGACTGGTCCAATAACCTTCCCCACCCGGAGATTTCCCGGTGTGCGTATTGAACTATCGGATAGTCGCGAATACTATCATGGTCGGACATTCACACCCGCACATGGCCCGAAAACCTTAAATTGAGGTTCGGATGGAAATCCATGATAGAATACGACTAGAGTAGTACCGATGACATGTAGCGATTTGTCATCTAGGCGTGTGTCTGGTCATTTTTTCAACCCCCGACCGCCGGGATCCACTCCGGGTCTTGCTTTTCCGTTACTTATATAAAGGACTAAGCGCGAAAAAACTCATCTGGGTACCCAACCAAAAATCTCAACCAACCAATCAGTTAACCGATTTGTTAGCCAATTAGTTGACACTAACTAACGGAAGATGTTGAAGATTTCCAGAATTGCCAGAAGATTCGCCTCTACCAAGAAGGCCGAAGTCCTTGTCATTGGTGGTGGTCCCGGTGGTTACATTGCTGCCATCAAGTCGGCTCAATTGGGCATGAACACCGTGTGTGTTGAAGGCCGTGGTGCTCTTGGTGGTACCTGTTTGAACGTCGGGTGCATTCCTTCCAAGTCGTTGTTGAACAACTCGCAAATCTACCACACCATCAAGCACGACTCTGCTTCCCGTGGTATTGTCGGCACCGAAAACGTCGCTATCGACTTCCCCAAGTTGATGGAAGCCAAGGAAAAGTGTGTCAAGGGTCTTACCGGCGGTGTCGAAATGTTGTTCAAGAAGAACAAGGTTGACTACGTCAAGGGTTGGGCTTCGTTCGTCGACCCCCACAAGGTCACCGTTAAGGGCCTTGACGGTAACGACGTTGAAATTGAAGCCGACAACATCATTGTTGCCACCGGTTCGGAAGTCACTCCCTTCCCTGGTATCGAAATCGACGAGGAAAGAATTGTCTCGTCGACCGGTATCCTCTCCCTCAAGGAAATCCCCAAGCGGTTGACCATCATCGGTGGTGGTATCATTGGTTTGGAAATGGCCTCGGTGTACTCGAGACTCGGTTCTGAAGTCACCGTGGTTGAATTCCAACCCGCCATCGGTGCCGGTATGGATGACGAAGTCGCCAAGACCATCCAAAAGTTGTTGACTAAGCAAGGTCTTAAGTTCAAGTTGAGCACTAAGGTTATCTCGGGTAAGAGAAACGGCGATGTCGTTGACATTGAAGTCGAAGACGCCAAGTCGGGCAAGACCGAACAAATCGAATCCGACGTCTTGTTGGTTGCCGTCGGTAGACGCCCCTACACCAAGGGCCTTAACTACGAAGCCGCCGGTTTGGAAGCTGACAACAAGGGTCGTTTGGTGATTGACTCTGAATTCAAGACCAAGCACCCCCACATCCGCGTCATTGGTGACGTCACTTTCGGTCCTATGTTGGCCCACAAGGCTGAAGAAGAAGGTGTTGCCGCCGCTGAATACATCAAGCACGGCCACGGTCACGTCAACTACAACAACATCCCCTCGGTTATGTACTCGCACCCCGAAGTCGCTTGGGTTGGTCAAAACGAAAAGCAATTGAAGGAACAAGGCATCAAGTACAAGGTCGGTAAGTTCCCCTTCATTGCCAACTCGAGAGCCAAGTGCAACCAAGAAACCGACGGTTTCGTCAAGTTCCTTGCCGATGCTGAAACTCAAAGAATTCTCGGTGTCCACATCATCGGCCCCAACGCCGGTGAAATGATCGCCGAAGCTGGTTTGGCTTTGGAATACGGTGCCTCTACCGAAGACATTGCCAGAGTGTGCCACGCTCACCCTACTTTGTCGGAAGCTTTCAAGGAAGCTGCTTTGGCTACTTTCGACAAGCCCCTCAACTTTTAATGGTTGTACGTAATGAGTATGATAGATTACCAGTGACTAACGCTGATTAAATGCGGCTCAAGGGCTGTTAGCAAATTCCGTAGTTCAGCTTTCAGAACATTCTCTTTATGAATGACCACATCTAGTGGCAGCTTACCGTTGAAGTACTTGACCATTTTGTAAAAGACTGGTACAAGCTCGGGGGCAAGCTTCGCTTCATCCGAGATGATTTTGCTCATCCAGCGTCTTTCAAGGGTCGTGGCCCTGCCAGGATCCATGATAATATAATCCTCATCCTCATCAAGCTCAATCTTTGTTCCTCTTGTCAACTTCTCTTGAATCGAATCGATATCCTGTTTGGTGGTAGTAACCTCAGGCTGAACTTTAGAAGTGTTGTCTGACAGTTGGTTCAAGAGAGCGTCGCCCAGCGACAGAGGTTTTGTCTTTCGTCCCCGTCCTTCCTCCATGTCTTCATCAACTTTCATACGAATGATCGGAGACACTTTGAGCCATACGAAAGTTTGGAGTTGTATAACATAGCCGAATTTGAGCAACCAAGTGAGAGCTTGAAAGTACAGCTCCTTGTGATCACGAGATGGTATAATCAGAGCATAGTGCAGTGGCTTGCGATGGTGAGGACTCAATAGTTTGAGAAAGTGAGACATTGATGGCAATGTGGGGAACAGATTTCGAAAGTTCTTGATGTCGTAGAAAAGGTTCACCAGAAGCGGCGCCATTGGACTAAGCACGTAAACACTTCGAGTAGAAATTGGTTGGATCACCCGAGCACGCCGCCAGTAGATTAAGTGGAAAGCATACAGTTTGATTTCATCCATATTCAAATCCGAAGCTTGAGCTAGAGACAGAAGTGATTCAGTTGGTTTGATCAAATGGATAAACTTCGCGAGACTCAGAGCTTCATCAGCCTTGAGTTCACGGATGATATCTCTAGGGTCGTCCAACAAAAGTAATGCAAAATAGATGACATCGTCAGCAACAAGACCAGTATCGTCACCTTCTTGTCGATCATGTTTACTCGAGGAACCATATCTCGTCGGCTCACCCAACACAAGAAGACCTTCGTTAGCTAAAAACTTTGTAGTCGAGCATAGTTTCGCCCCCGGCAAGTGCGGCACCAGAGGCTCGGGAAGCAGAACGAACTCCCACTTGATGGGGATCTGAAAAGATCTTAACTTGTTGTTGATGGATAAGTTAGCAATTTGCAGAGTCAGGATCGCTGTATAGCAATCACCAATCATCTTGCAAAGACCCAGCTGCTCATAGCATGCTTCCCACCATGTGTCCGGTTGTGTTTCCTTCAACTTAAATATCGACTTGATCTCTTTTGACACATAACCATTTCGACTCTGTTCATAACGCAACACCAAAGAGAGCCTCAGAATGACAAAGTGGAACATTTCATCAACACGCTGATTAGCTTCATTGATTGGTGGATTCATAATGAACACCAAATGGAACATGTTGATTCTGCCAGTAGGATGCTCTTTTTCTTGAATGCTTGTGTCCTCACCAACCACTTCCACGTCAGCTTTAGGCAAACTATTGCCCCGCCGATGGCTGCGGTTGTCCAGAAGGTCAGTTAATGTCAGCTTTTGATCAGTAGGAGCACGATGTTTCTCCTTTCGTCGCCAGCTATTATTGTCAAGCTTATGAATAGGCATACCCAAAAACACTTTATCATCAATCTGCATTTCGAATCGTGTGTTACACATCAGTTTGGGCGGACTGAGCATTTCTCCAAGATACGTCGTCTCCATTCCGAAGATCAAGTTAGTCTTACTCTTGTTCCGCTTCTTCAGCTGGTTCTCGTCATGCATATCATGAGGAATTGCCATGGACGTGTTCTGGCGCTTTTCGTGAGATTGACGCTGAGTGTAGAGTTCATCAAGATATGAAAGTAAGTCACCTTTTGTACCCGTGTAGAAATTGAGATGTGTCAGATCCCATTGCTTGCGCAATTTGCGATGTACCAAGTCACCGTCGTCATCATCACTGTACTCGCCGTCGCTATTCTCCTCTTCCTCTTGATATATATGCGTTTCTTGGGAGGACTTTTCTTGGCCCGATAGATCTTGGGGGTAGTTGAAAACTATCAGAGGCCCTGAAACCGTAGACACAACTAAAAGTATCCCCACTAGTGAAGGGTTGGGGAGGTTAAAGCTCATGCCTCCACGAAAGCGATCGCGCGGCGCGTAGAAGCGGGTTCAACGTCAGATACTTGAAAACCATGAATATCCCCATATTGTAGGAATGAAAACGATTCCATATAAGAATTTTGGTCAGACAATTGTGGTTGGTTGTAGTGTTGTCAGTCTTAAAGTTACTCTACTTTTTCATTTAGTGTCTTATGACATTGAGCCGTCGGAGGGTCTTTTTTCCGTTGTTCAAACCCCCGGCCTCATAATGGACCAGATACAACTAATTCTTGCCACTGTCCTTCTAGGGCTTGTGGTTTTGGTCGCGGTATGGTATGTCATACTGATGACCGGCCGTAAGGCCCTGGTGTCTCGCCCGACTTATTTGATTCTCGGTATAACCAATCTGGGGAAGACACTGTTATTCGCTCGATGGAATGATGTGGCCAGCGACGATGCTGGCGAAAAATGGGAAGAACCCATCGTCACAGTGTCGCTGATGGAAGCGAACTATGGTCAGATTCGTCTCCCGTTCTCCAAGCCGTCCATACAAAAGCTGTTCCAGCTCATTGATTATCCTGGTCATCTCAAGTACTTTGACTTGTTACAAAAGCTTATCCTTAATGAGATCACTCTCCAAAGAGTTAAAGGGGTCGTGTTCGTTGTTGACTCATCTCAATTCAAAGACTCGTCTCATACGGTGGCAAAATACTTGTTCAACTTGTTGAGTGTGACTGAACGTCTTCACAACGGTGTGGACTTCTTATTCGCAGTTAACAAGACCGACTTGTTTGACTCGACTCCTGTGGTTAGAGTGAGACAAATGCTCGAGGATGACATCAATTCGCTCATCCAAAATGAGTTGACGGCTATCGATAAGAATAACCTTGATGACAATGATGACCCCGTTGGCACCGAGACCCTTCGTGAATTCTGGCTCAGTGTGGTAGGATCCAAGGCTGGAAAGTTTACTTTCGACAAGCTTGAAGGTAATATGGATTTTGTCCCCGGTCTGGTGGTCAAGGGTAAGCTTGAGATGTGGGAAAACTGGTTAGACGAACGCGTGGTCAATTAATATACATAATAATACAGATTTTTTAGGTAACATCATGCCGAGGAACTTCAGGGAAGAAGCCACCTTGTTCGATTTTCTGTTGTCGGAGACGAGCTGCTTGAGATTGTGTGTGGTGGTTGAGCCGCACCTTGAACATCAGATCATCTAGCTGATAGTTCTTGAATGAATAGCTGGCTATTGACAGTTTTGTAGCTTCCAATTCTTTCTGTTGGGCCTCAAGCTCTTTTGTAAGCTTGGCATACTTGTCGCTAGAATCAGCATCACCCTCCTTTGCGTCTTCTTTTGGCTTTTTCAGACCCCACACCTTATTCCAAAGAAAAGGTTTATGTTTATAACGTTCCTGGGTCGTTTTGTCGATTTGCGATTCAAGTTCTATTCGCTTCTTCACAAGATCCTGATACTCAGTGGGTTTGATGGCTGTGGCAAACTGGGCATCACTCAAATGACCGCTGCAAACGTAGAAGAAGTCGACTTGATTGTCAGTGATCAACACGGTAGTGGTAGGCTTGTAGCATATAGCACAAGCCTTGCTATCCTTCGCTGCCACTTGGCGACATGTGTAATGGTTATTGAACGGACCAGCCATTGTCGCACCAGTGTGGGTGAGACATGGAAGTTGCGGCAAGTGGTCGACTGTACCAATAAATCATGCTAACCACGTACTTTGAAATATGACGACCACCACGGAATTGTCGACATCAAAGACTTTTACATAAAACCGATATCCTATATTTACGTGACGCCTTGACTGAATGCAGAATTGTATGAAATTGTATAATGTCCCACCAAATCCTTAACATCGAATAAATGAAATCGAACCTCAGAATTGAATTCATGGGTTCGAATTATCGATTGTGAGAGACTGATTACTATGAGCGGAATAAGGAGTCTGAAACAATCGACCGGATTTAGGCTTAGACCTTTCTAAATTGTGCGCTTTGCGTCTAGGCTCGACGAATTCGCGTGGCATTACGCATAGATCGGGGTCCAAATACAGCAAAGCAAGCGTGAGGGAATTTGCTCGTATAGGTTTGTACCCATGGTCTCATCATATAAACGAAATCTGGGGACAGCAAACGGGTTCAGTAGACAATCACAATCGTAAGCAACCTCCTTACAATTGTCATCGCCGTGGCGATTCCACGTGACACGAAATCAAATATTTACCTAAATTGGGCTGAACGATGGCTGGCGTCCAGCAATCGCGACCGAGTCCCGATTGTAAATAGAGATGCGAGTATCAGAAAAAGTAATATATGATACGGAAAGGCGTCGATTTTGAGAAACCCCCTTCATTAGGCAGTGATTGCTGATTCCGTTCCAAGCCGTAACGACAATTTTGGCGGTATACTAATATATTCTACGTAGCATTTAGTAACTGCCAAACGGGAAGAGGCCACGTTTATCACAGAGATCTGCTCGGTTAATACTCTGGATGTGTGGGGGGATGTCTTACTCACAACACGTGATGTTGTCAATCTTAGCGCCGAGCCGCCAAACATCCCCAACATTGAGAGGCCACGCGGGTCATGGGCACTTGGGTGTGACCCAGTACTCGACACAGTTGTAGACGCGCATACGGCGTTTCCGATTCGGGCCATTATCTTTAGTTTTTACGTGTAGTCATAAAGACACCATTGCTGATTTACAGAGTATCAATTGCTTCCTGGCATCCCAATACATTCAATTCGCTTCCTCCATTGGCTAGACTTGCACCCGATCCCTTGTTTGTAGTATATGCAGTATGCTCATCCTGCATATTTTTTGGGGTGGCAATCGACATGAGAAAAATTTCATCGTGGGCAAAAAAACACACCACCCTTACCCCTTTGACCGCCTTCTCCGGTTACGCCTAACACCGCGACCAGGTCCTACTATACACAACAATTGAGACATGAGTGACCACCCTGAGGCGGACATCGATTCCATCGTTGACAGATTGCTCGAAGTGCGCGGTCTGAGACCAGGGAAGCAAGTGACGCTTGCTGAACATGAGATCCGTTACCTTTGCACCAAGGCCCGGGAAATCTTCATCCAACAGCCCATTCTCCTTGAATTAGAGGCTCCCATCAAAATCTGTGGTGATATCCACGGGCAATACTACGATCTTTTACGGTTGTTCGAATACGGGGGCTTCCCGCCCGAGGCCAACTACTTGTTTTTGGGTGACTACGTTGACCGTGGTAAGCAATCTTTGGAAACTATCTGCCTTTTGCTTGCCTACAAAATCAAGTACCCCGAAAACTTCTTCATCCTTCGAGGCAATCACGAATGCGCTTCGATCAACCGTATCTATGGGTTTTACGATGAGTGCAAGCGTCGTTACAACATTAAGTTGTGGAAGACGTTTACCGATTGCTTCAACTGCTTGCCTATTGCCGCTATCATTGACGAAAAGATCTTCACTATGCACGGTGGTTTGTCTCCTGACTTGAACTCGATGGAACAAATTCGTCGGGTGATGCGTCCTACCGATATTCCCGATGTGGGTTTGTTGTGTGACTTATTGTGGTCAGACCCGGATAAGGATATTACTGGCTGGTCAGAAAATGACCGTGGGGTTTCATTCACATTCGGTCCCGATGTTGTCCTGCGGTTCTTACAAAAACACGACATGGACTTGATCTGTCGAGCTCATCAAGTCGTCGAAGATGGTTACGAGTTTTTCTCGAAGCGTCAATTGGTCACACTTTTCTCAGCTCCTAACTACTGTGGTGAATTTGACAACGCCGGGGCGATGATGCTGGTTGACGAACTGTTATTGTGTTCGTTCCAGATTTTGAAGCCGGCTGACAAGAAGCCTCGGTATCCCCCCACATCGGTGGGAGCCGGTTCCCGCCCGGTGACGGCGGCGAGAAAGCAAAAGCGCCCCGGCAAGTAAGGGGTCAAATTGGGTCATGAGGTTTGTCGAGTTGGCGTTGGGTTGGTTTAGGTGGTTGACGTGGCCACGCTGGCCGATTGGTGACGGTACCGCCAGGTCATTTACCAAGCTGAACTTGCAGCCCCAGGTTTTCCCCATGCATTTATAGACTTATATAACCTGCATTTGCCCTGGTTGTGGGCATAATTTTTGGTATTGGCATCATTTTTTTTCTTTTTGGCTGGTACCGACGTTTTTATAGCAGTTTATAGCATAACTATGTCCTCCAGCGAATGTTTCGACATTGGCAACAATTGGTCAAGACCAATTGAAACCAATGGAGGGAAGCACAAACCCAAGTGCTACCCTCCACCATTCCTGGAAAGGGCTAGTTATTGTCTTTTTTGATGCTGGGAGATCTGGACTGGTTGGAAAGCGGATACCTTGGTTGCACATTGGTTGCGTCGCACACACACCATTCACCACTAACTCGAAAGGCCTTAGACCCAAGGCATACAAAATTATTTAGGAATTGTATTACGAATAACGAATCTAATTGGATGATGTTTAAATCGGATGTGTAGGCTTTCACCTCGACAAGAGAGCCATGTTTGCCGTTACTGGACTGATTGCTAATGTTTTGATGTCATATTAATGGCAAAATTTCCTTTGAATGTGATGTGACCGACGTAAACGTTTACGAGTCTAGTGATCTACCCTTGCTGCTGGAACTAAACAGAATTACGCTTTCAGTCATTTGAATTATGATGGGAACCAGGTTTCTCAGCTATACATAAACCTCGACCAAATACGCGTGAGCAATATACGCTTCTGAATCATAAACTACATCCCTGGAAAAGATAGATAAAAGGCAATTATGCCTTTGAGATCACTACATCTGTATCTACCCATCTATATTTACTGTTTGTCACCTTGATCCCCTTCGATTTCTTGACTATGGCGGATTCTCAGGTCACGTGCTTAGGGTTTCCAGCCCTTTATCACTTGCGCAGACGACCATCCTGCAGCTGGCGGGGTGTGCGCGGTGTTGAAAATTTTGTTACTGAGGAGACATAGAACCCTTCGAATAGTCAGACAGCATGGTAGGTAACCTCGGTTCCAACAGCTGACGCTTTATTCCTATCGTTCCGTTTACATGTTTTGTGAATCAGGTTGATTCACTATCCCAGGGCCCGACGTTCAACTTGATTTCTGGGGGACTACCCCATCCGCTGGTTGGGTGGTCATTGCCCACAGAGCCACAGCTTGAGTGACCCACATTTTGGGCTGTATGCGGAGGATAGGAAGGCGGCGTCGATACACAAACGTGCCATTGATACTAACATTGATAGGTTTTGGTCCAAGATTTGTTGCACCCCTCTGCCGCTTCGGAAGCTAAGAAGCACAAGAAGAAGACCCTTGTCCAAGGCCCCAGATCGTTCTTCATGGACGTGAAGTGCCCCGGCTGCTTGAACATCACCACCGTGTTCTCGCACGCTCAATCCGCCGTCACTTGCGACTCGTGCTCGACTGTGTTGTGCACCCCTACCGGTGGTAAGGCCAAGTTGACCGAAGGTTGCTCTTTCAGAAAGAAGTAAACGTTGTGATTGGGGATAATCTGTGTATTACGTAATAGACATAATGAAATAGCATCGCTTTGTAGTATTATATCAAGACATTTTGAAGTTAGTGGTCATCTATTGTTTTAGAGCTACCTGATGACAATTCACTAATTCGAAGAATCGCTTACAACAACGTGAGTTGAAGACGTGGGCATTACGACGACCACTTGCGTCTGCTTCACAGGTCCTATATTTGGTAAAAAAAATTGTTAGTCGAATGTGAGCGTGAGATCGATTACTGCCTCTGGCGTTTAGCACCTAAAAAAACACAGGGCGCGCGCCTAACAAACTTTGACTACCAAAACGGAAACAGGAGATTACAAAAAAAAAGTGTCCTAGCTCTAGCTCGTGTCATTAATCTATCATTAGCATTATAACTTAGTCTTCACGTGTCTCACGACTTCATCGATGGCTTGAGCCACCCGTTCAACGTTACCGTCGTTCAACCCCGCAATCAGGGCCCGGCCCAGCGACACAAGGTAAACAGCGTGGTTCTTTTCCAAGCGGGCAACTTGTTCCGCGGACAAACCGGTGAACGAGAACATACCCACTTGGTTGACAATGTGGTCCCAGTTACCAGGGGTACCCAAAGCCTTCAAGCTGTCTCTCAACTTGACTCTCATCAGGTGGATACGAGACGACATGGTCACGAGATCCTGCTTCCATTGCTCGTACAATTGAGGGTCGGTCAAAATGGTGGCGACGACCTTAGAGCCGTAAGCAGGTGCCAGCGACACTTCCGAACGCACGATCTTATTGAGTTGGGTGGCGATGGCCTTGGTGATCTTGGTGTCCTTGCTGATGACGTGGACGCAACCAACACGTTCACCGTACATACCAGCGTTCTTAGCGAACGATTGACAGATGACAATGGGTTCTGCACGTTGGTTGGCCACCGCGTAACGAATCAGGTAGGCGTCCTGATCGAGCGAACCCAGGGCAAAACCTTGGTAGGCCGAGTCAAACAAAGGCACGTGGCCGTTGTCGAAGATGGCAGTCAACAACACTTGCCATTGTTCCTTAGTAGGGTCCAAACCGGTGGGGTTGTGGGCGCAGGCGTGGAGGACAAAGATCAGCCCTCTGGGGGCGGTCTTGATGGTGTCAACGAACCCGTCGAAATCGAGGGTCTTGTCTTCCTTCCAGTAAGGATACAGGTCGACTTGGAAGCCAATGTCGGTGAAGATTTGGTGGTGGTTAGCCCAGGTAGGTTTCAGCAAGTACAACCGCTTCGACCCGGGACCCGAGGTCAAGTTTCTGTACAAGAATACACCAGCAACGTGCAAAGCCCCGGTCCCCGACAAAGTTTGTTGGGACACGACGTTGCCGTTAGCGAGGGCGGGGGAGTCAGCGCCAAGGATGACCTTAGCGGCGTTCTGGACAAAAGGGGCGTAACCAGTAATGCCGAGGTATTCGTGGTCGTAGTTGGGCAGCTCTTGCAACTTCTTTTCTGCCTGTCTCACCGCGGGCAAGATCCAGGGCTTGCCGTTGTTGTCACGGTAGGCACCAATGCCCAAGTCGACCTTGTTGGGACGGGAGTCGGCGTTGTAGCGAGCCTTCAACCCGAACAAGGGATCAGGCGGCAATTCCTTAATGTTGGCAAAGTACGACATCGTGATACGTATTATCGCCACAAATGTCCGGGACTACACTATTTTTATACCCCGGGCAAATTCTTGAGGCATTGGGGCACTGAGGGGTTCGGGCCTGTATGCAACGCCAACGAAAAAGGCACTGTGGGAGGTGGGGAAGAGGTGAGGACGCACGAGGGGGCGGGGCGCCGCCCCAGCAGGACGTAAAATCCCGCGTTGGCGGTAATATTATCAGCAGGGATAGGGGGTGCTTTGTGGGCAGACCCACGAGTCCCTCTAAGCTACGTAGCTATAGAGTCTATGGTAACTCTCCACACCCGTGTTTTTCTCCCCCGCATGTGAGCTGTACCAAGCCGAGGCGGCGGCATCGGTCCAAAGGATGTTTTCCCTCGCCGCGCCGTTATATGCGATGGTAGTCTGCCGCCATCACAGACGCTGCCGAAAATTGACCCGATGGATCATAAGAGAAGGAAGAAGTCGGGTGCGTCATTATCATTACTATAACCAGATGCTGGGCTGGCCTGTGTGCCAGCAATTGCTAAAGCTTCGAGCGGTGCTGGTGGGGCGGCCGCGACGGGCGAACGAGGCGGCTCAGTGTCGACCGGTCGTTGGTGCGGCGTTGCGTGTTTAAGGTCGTGCCAAAGCCCGCCATCAGCCCGCCTGTGGTGGTCATCGTTTGGAGCCACGCTTTTAGCACTAGCCGATCTAGAGGGAACTCGTCAGTAATGAACTCGTCAGATTGAATCATAGGGTGATTTAGGACAATTCTTGCTACAACGAAGACTTTTATACCTTCTAAATTACACCAAACCATCTCGCCACTAGACATCGCCCCACTAATGGGGTGATGTGATCTTTCTTTAAAATGTCATGCCATGGCAACTGGTCGCTCGGTGCGGCAAAAGTTCCCCGGGTTTCGCCAGCACGGAGGTAAGTTCCGTGTCTCCGAAAAGCATCGGAGTTCTCGCTATAGTAAACACAGATACCCCGAGTACACGGTGAACTATAGTACGAGTGGCGCGGGGAGCTGATGCCCCCGATAGATTCCGCGACATTTCCTGTTAAGCGGCTTCGCTTGCGCCCTCCACTAGCGGTCTGTCTTAGCGGCAAATATAAGATCACCAAAGCAAGTCTTACCTGGTTGTGAGCCCCGGGTGACAAGTGTCACAAGACAGATGGGTAAATTACCTCAAGGTTAAAGCCAACAGGATCGGGCTTGTGGCAACCCCACACCTGTCACAGTAAACCATCGGAATAAACCGCAGCCAAAACAAACACGCTTAGTCAAGCAAAAATTCCAACTGTGAGTTTCGAAACGTTATTGATCTCCAGAGATTTCTTTTGTCTACGTCTTGCCAAGGCACACACGGCACTCGAGTTTACGTTAAAATCAGAATCTAGAACACCCGCCGATAAAAATGTTAGAAAATAACTAATAATAGATTTGTGGTGGAATTAACTTCGTCCAGAGACTGTTTGCCACAAAATTCAATGCTACCGGCGTGAGCATTTCCGCTGGACGCGTTCTATGGTGTACAATGGTTTATTTGCGTATCTATTATGCTAAACTACACTCTTCACCTCGAAGAATCTCCGCAAGTAGTAGATCTGGAAGAGCGAGTTGGCGGCGACAACGATAATTTGGAACACTGACCACCACTTGACCCGCGAGTTGGTGGACTCAGCGGTATTTCTGTGGGTACGTTCTCTGATGACGAGGTAAGCCTGTTCGTCCTTCACTTCTTGGGTCAAACGGTTCAATTGGCGAATGGCGTAGTCCAAAGTGTTGGCTTCGGGGTCGTTGACATCGATGTAGACCACCCCGTGGACGTTGAACGACACATCGAGATCAACCCGATTGCTCTTTTCGTTCGAGAAGCAGTACAAGTACTTGCCGGAGACATCGGCCTTGTACGAAATGTCACCGTGGTCCAAGTTTTCCCGTGATTGAACCACCTGGCCGTTGGGGTTGATGATGGAGAAGTCCACGGTGTATTGTTCACTTTGCAGAGGGTTACGCGAACCCACTTGGAAGGAAATCGCCAACTCGTCGTTGGACTTGAGGTTTTCAAAGAAACATTGCTTGCCGTAAGGTGTAAGCAACACGTTGTGGGCAAACAGCACCGCCAAAAGTACGAACAACCCAAGCACGTTCATGGTTCGTTGTCGTGAAAAACCAACGCGAAAATTTTGGACACGTCGCGCGCGTGGCACAGCATAGCTGTCATTGAGTCGAAAACAAGCACTAACTAAATAACTATGACACTGATACCGAGTTATGGACCGTCATCACCCATTGAAAATATCGCTTAGTCCACTTATGTGAAATATCTCACATCAGCACCGCGTTCTTGTTGTCCATAATCGGCGCACCGGTATTGTGCAAACAGCCAGTTTGAAAACGCGTCGTCTCTTCATCTCAAAAGCTGTTCGTGGTAGAACAGATTTGGCATGCTTCATTGATTATCTTGTCAGTTGCTGATAAACATATTGCCTCACAGGTTAGTTCGACTATCGTGGTATTCCTGAGCAGTTTTGCCATTGTGGAGCCATTTTGAGAATGATGCCGCCATGTAGCCTCTCCCGTTATCGGCTGTACCCCCCTTCAACTGCCAGATAGACGTGCGGTGCTCACAGGTATTTCTCTAAACCCCGAATGGTCGCCGCAGCGAAACTACCGCGGCCGCATTTTCCGCGTCAATTTGCTTTCTCTGAGCGGATTATCAGATCGTTCAGACTAAGTCATGAGCAAACTCGTATCCGTGAGTGTTCAGCAACAATTTGCCATATGGTCTCAGCTTGCGATATGGACGATATGGAAAATCTCAATTGACTTCAGAGATACCCCACTGAGTGTCGCGGGGGTATCTCGCATAGTGTTACTGTATTTGCCATTGCCGCACCCCGCAAAGCTTTAATTTCGTCGCCTAATTTTTCACTGACAGATCTATCATTCACGATCTTTCCCCCAGATTTAACGCAAAAATGAACTCGGATCACAATTACTGATAGCTATGACATTTAACGCTTCAAATGATGGGAAATGACGCCATCAAAACGATTATCTGCCATCTGCACCGGACATTTACCACCGCCGGAGAATCGTTGTATTTCACCGAAACCTGCACTTATTCCGCAATATTGAGCCCTGACGCATGACTCTTAATCATGAACCAATTGCGATGCCTGTGTATATAAGACAGCTGATTCCGGCGTTATCCTACAGCTTAAACAATGTTCCGTTTGGCTGCTCGTGTCTCCAGACAGCTGAGAGTATGGGGGAGACGCCACCTCTCCCGTACCGCGATTCCTAAGCGAGTACCTCGCGTGATGGCCGTTACCACTTTGGTGGGGACGATTGCCGTGGCTATCGCCTTGAGCCAGCCGTATCAATTGGATGCGAAGCCCAAGGGAAGAGGTGTACCCGTTGAAGAATTGCAAAAGCACAACTCGAAAGAAAATGGCGTGTGGGTGGCCATCAATGGTGACGTGTACGACTTGACCGATTTCCTTGAAATGCACCCTGGTGGTGAAAAGATCATCCTCAAGTATGCCGGTACCAACGCCCTGAAGATCTTCAACAAGTACCATGCCAAGGATGTGTTTGCCAAGTTCTTGTCGCCGGAAGCTTACATCGGTCCTCTCGTGGGTGAGTTGGAAGAAGCTGCCGACATCACTGAAGGTGAGATGGACCCCGAACGGTTGAACAAGCTTGAAAACTTGCCTCTGATCCACCACATGATGAACATCTCCGACTTTGAGGCTGTGGCCCGTCAAATCATCCCTCCTAATGCCTGGGCCTACTACCTGAGTGCGGCCGATGACGAAATGTCTAAGCGTGAAAACCACTACGCTTTCCACCGCATTTTCTTCAACCCTAAGGTTTTGGTCGATGTGAGAGATGTCGATATCTCCACCGATATGCTTGGTACTAAGGTGGCGGCTCCTTTCTACTGCCTGGCCGCTGCCCAGGCTAGATTGGGCCACCCTGATGGTGAACTTGGCATTTCTAGAGGTTGTAGTAAAGAGCGCATTATCCAAATGATCTCGTCGGTGGCGCTGTACTCTTTCGATGAAATCATGGACTCTGCCCTTCCTGATCAAACTCACTGGTTCCAGCTTTATGTGCTCCCTGATCGTCAACTTGCTTACGATGCCATTGAAAGGGCCAACAGACGAGGCGCTAAGGCTCTCTTTGTTACTGTGGACGCCCCTGAATTGGGTAACCGTGAGAAGGATAGAAAGTTCCGGTTGAACTTGGATTTGGACGACAACTCGGATGAAGACGCTGCCATTGCTGCCCAAATGGACGCTGACGTGGTGATGTCTCACAAAGATGCTGGTCTTACCTGGAAGGACATTGCTGACTTCAAGAAGATTGCTAAGATGCCCGTTGTGATCAAGGGGGTTCAAAGAGTTGAAGACGTTTTGTTGGCGGTTGAAAACGGCGTTGATGCTGTTGTGTTGTCCAATCACGGTGGTCGTCAACTCGACTTCGCTCGGGCTCCCATCGAAGTCTTGGCTGATGTCATGCCTATCTTGCGCGAGCGTAAGTTGGATGACAAGATCGAAGTCTACATCGATGGTGGTGTCACCAGAGGTACCGATGTCCTCAAGGCCCTTTGCTTAGGGGCCAAGGGTGTTGGTTTGGGCCGTGCATTCCTTTTCGCAAACTCTTGTTATGGTGAAAAGGGGGTTCAAAAGATGATTAAGCTTTTGAAGGAGGAAATCCGCCTCAACATGAAGTTGTTGGGGGTGTCCAAGATTTCCGAGTTGACTCCCGAATTGGTTGACACTCGCAGTTTGATCGCTCGTTCCGCCCAACCTGACTACATGTATAACTCTTCATATGAGCCTTTGACTCCTCCTAAGTTCAGAGACGAATAGATTCATCTTCATCAAAATACATCATTCAATCATTATAAAAGTTTCATGCGTAAGTGCCAACGTTTTCTAAGTGTCAGGTCTAAATAAGCAGACTTGTCTCTTGCTTCAGTGTTTCGGGTGAGTCGAAACTTGCTTCGCAATCATGAATCAAGGTTAAAGCCACCCCTCGGTCGAATATTCCACCAGGATAAGTGTGAGGGATCATGGAAGGCCTACCACATGGTCCATAACGACCAATGACTGGGATGCCATTGAAAACTACCATGAGCATGAGCGAAATCAAAATTAGTGTCATCTGCACCACTGAAATTGACCAAAATGCTTTACCGATGTAACAAAAGTAGCTCTCGTACCAGGAACTGTTTGAGAATATCCGTGAATAATAGCCACAATCGGTACCGGGGAAATCATAGAGAATACCAAAGATGGTGATCCAGAAGGCGTACACTAGCAGTTCACACACCAATAGGAGTCTAGGCCACTTGGGGCGGAACGGCAGAAGCAGCACGGCCAACCAGATAAGCGATAACAGCGACACCACCATAGTATAGATGTAGCCAGCATAATGGGATACACTGAGCAACACTCCACAGAATGCGACGCAAGCAGCGTTTAAGAGGATTTGAAACCCTCTCAACACCAAGGAGATTGCCAACTTGCTCATGATGATACCTAGAATTTGGTTTTGACGTGAATGTGGTGGTTGAGCAAAATGCAAACAAACTGGCAGAGAACCCAAGAAAATTGTAACTTTACAAGCTGGACTCCGCAAATACCGGTACAAGCGACTATTTAGTTGTAATTTAATCATCTCAATAAATTGACTTGTCATCATCATTATCCCAATACTGAACGGGTTTACATTTATTTCAACCCTCTTGGAGGCTAGCCGTGAGAGGCTGAACCCTATTATGTTCACTGCGCGACCTACGATTTTGCATTCGCAACCCCTTACTTTGCAAGTGCCGAACAGGCCAAATTGCATCACTTCATGTTGTAGAATATTGTTATTTCAGGTTTCTCAAAAATGACATACTACAGAAAGTATTAGACTATTTCTTACTTCTACATTAAGTTGTGACATGCTAGCAGCTCTGCTAGTCATATATTCGTGAATAAAATGAAACTAATTAGTATTTATACAGTGAGCCATCCTGGCAAGAGCATCGACCCCGTCGATGCAGTATTAGGTAGTAGAAGCATCGTCTAAAGGTATTGTGAGCGGATACCGATGACCATTTGCTGCTTATCAGGAGGCAACGTACGCACCTCGTGTTCGGGTAATTGCAAAACTTGGACAATCAATTCAGCCTCTTGAGGGTTAACTTGAGCCAACTTCTGTTGAGTATGAGGCGGGAACATTGCCCATTTGCTGTTGACATTGGGGGTGGGAGGCACAGGTGAATGTCCATAAGTTTGAGGAACCGGTTGGGGTGGCGGCGGCGACGGTGACGGCATTTGACGGAACTGTGTTTGCGTAGGGGGTTGAGGCAAATGAGGATTGGGACGACTGGTGACCTCTTGGATCACCTCTTCGTCAATGAGTCCCATGAGCATAAGTGCTTGCGCGGCAGCGGGTGCCACGTTGGGGTATTGCAACACCTCAACCACTCGTGCCGCATCCGGACCCAGAAGCATGTTCTTGATAGTGCCAATTAACTCGATGAGTTGAGGTGGAGGGATGTGAGCAAGGGTTTCGTTAATGCGGTCGTTGACGGTGAACGGAGAATCGTTGATGGGCATTGGCGGCAACACCTTCAGCGCTTGAGCGTATTTGGGTGGCACCAATTGCGGCTGGTTGCCATTGACACCTGCCCGAGGGGCCACGTTGCCGGGAACAGGACTACGCTCAAATGCAGGCGACATTTGACGGGCCTGGCCGTATCCTTGAGGAAGGGAATGTTGCGCAGGATCAAGTCCCGGTATTTTCAGCACCATTTCCATGGGCATCTTCACGTTGGGAGGGATGTAGCGAGGGTCGGGTTTGATCACTGGCTTGAGCAGCAGGTCGGTGGTGTTGGTCTTGAAGCCTTCTTTCAGCAGTTCCACCCGCAACCGTTTAGGCCCACCGCCGGGTTGCATGATTCGGACTTGCTGAAGCATCTTGGTGGCTTGTTGGGCATCGGCTGAGGTTTGGTACTCACAGAACGAGAACCCTTTGTGTTTACGGTTGGAGTCAAGACCCATACGGACATCGATCAAACGACCGGCGGCTCCGGCCACGGCTCGAATGACATTCTCATCCCAGTCAGGCGGGAGCAGCCCGACATAGAGGATTGTCAGAGTCATGAAAGCCACGAGACAACGAGCTGAGGACGAGGAGAGGATTTATTCGCAGTGCGTGCTTACGCGCCGCTTAGTCAGACACGCCACCACGTCAAATACACAACAACTAGCCGAGAGATTGCTATCTCCCTGAGAGTATTATTTGCCTACACCAATATTAACGTGTCTAAAACAATGCTCAATTTCAATGTGAGCGAAGAAGTGAAGCACTGTATCTTTTGGGAATAAAAACACACACGCCATTAATCCAGATCCTGACTACATAATACCAATTTGGCTCAACAGACATTTTACACGAAGCTATCAGTCAATCCGATAAGTGCTCACGATTGACAGATGCTCGAGAATTGTTGAATTATCTGTCGTAATCGCTTCGCATTCAACATTGTAAAAATCACATAGGAGAAAGCTAATATTGTTAGTGGATCTCATCGCATGTCGTGGAGACAATGGCCGGCGATTACCGACGTCGACGAACACGTGTTTGAGCTCTACACTGAGTGTGGTCCGGAGGAGAACCAGAATCTTGGCTACGTCGACCGGCTGAGTGACTTGGTGCAGGTTGAGCTCGCGGACGGTACCGATCTCACCATTCGCCAGCTGTGGAGTGAAGTGATCCATAATGAGCTGTCCACAGGGTTTATCTGCTGGAAAGCCCTGGTGAACTTGGTGGACTGGTGGAGTGATGGCCCCTTAAGTCAGCTCTTGACGGCAGACACGATGGTGGTGGAGTTGGGTGCCGGAGTTGGCGGGATTCTTGCCCTGCAACTAGCTCGTAAGTGTCGTAGCTACGTTGCTACTGATCAGAAGCTGATACTCAAGCTTTTACAGGCAAACCTACGGGAGAACGGTGCCTCCGCTCAGGTGAAGGTGGCTGAATTCGACTGGGAATACGTCGAGCATGGCGTGTACCTGGTGCGGGAGGTGGAGCTGGACCCCATCGACGTGGTGCTTGCCAGCGATACCATCTACAACGAGTACCTTGTCCCACACTTCATTGAGGCTGCTCATGCCATTCTTCGGCCCCAGGGGGTCGCGGTAGTGGCGGTGCCTCTCCGCCACCCCGAGCTCATTGACTGCTTTGTTGCCGAGGCAATTGAGCGCAATCGCTTTGTAGTTCGAGCCGTACCATCTCAGAAATTGTCAGAAGCACTTCGCCGTGGCTACGTGGTGTATGTTATGGAGCGGTCATCATCGTAACCAAATGCCTAAGCGAGCACTATAATCGCGTGAGCAAGAACACGTCTCCAAATTGGTATAATTTAATTAGAACTATTCTCAATTGTAACCACTCTCCCACTATCCAATCGCCTGCGATAATCCCCTCGAGCATTTAGTGGTGGGTCGTTCAACATCACCACTCTATTTTTCGGTTACGCCGTACATCGCACTCACCTTGAACATCCCACCGGTTGTCGAGTGCCGTAAATGAGCTCTGTCAAGGCACAGCGGAACCCACAGGGCTCAAGGCGGCGAAAGCCGGTGAAGACTCGGCTGAGGAGACTGGAGGACGCCGAAGATGCCCCGCCAATGGCGGCGAGGGAGTCCCTGACGCCGGCTTCAACCGTGACTGCTAAAGGCGCCCTCAACTATCCTGCGGACGTGGTGGCAGCTACGGGACCATTATTCCCAAACCCTCAACAGTTGGGGTTCACCGAAAAACGCCTGAGGACCCCCCGTTCCACACCAAAGTGGCACTTGGCCCAGCCTCGAAACCTCGTCACCCCTCCGATACATCGCGATGAATGGGACGTTGCTAACCAAAACAAGATGGAGCAGATGGAAGCGCAACGGCGAGGTGACTATCATGGTCTCTACGAAGATTTCCAGAGGATGCGTGACGTTGAAAGGAAAGAGATGGAGAAGCGGGGGCTAGTCGATGCCGAGGGCGCTGCGAAAGACCTCACCGAAGCTATCTCCTTCCAGGGTTCCTGTCTTGATATGTGTCCTACATTTGAACGGATACGTCGTGCCAATGAAAACAATGTTAAGGCGTGGGAAAAAGACAAAGCCACCGGTCAAATCTCGCGTGACTTAGCAGTGAAGGCATTTCTGCGCCCTGCTGCCGGTCAGCCGCCGCCCCTTCCACTGGACGTTCGTCCGCCTCAAGTTTTGCAAACTACATTGGATTATTTGGTTAACAACGCTGTTAACTTTCTCCCCGACTCGCATCTGTTCGTGTGGGACCGGACTCGTCTGATTCGTCAGGATTTCACCTATCAGAACCTGTACGGGCTTGAGGCCGTTGATTGTAACGAACGCATTGTCCGCATACACTTGGTGCTGCTTCACATTATGGCGGGCAGTGACGTCGAGTATTCTCAACAACAAGAGCTCGAACAGTTCAACAAAGCGCTTCAAACCCTCATTGAAATCTATCAAGATGTGCGCAACCATGGCGGGAATTCTCCCAACGAGCCCGAGTTTCGAGCCTATCAATTACTCAGTCACTATCGCGATCCCGAACCCGAGCGTGAAATTCAAACCTTACCCCCACATATCTACAATCATCAACTTGTTCAGCTTGCTCTTCGCCTACGTCAATTGATGTCGCAAAACAATGTTGTTGAGCGCGGGGTCAAGAATTCACCTGGTGCCCTCGATGCCTACGTCGCTTTCTTCCGAACCGTGTATAGCACCGAGGTTCCTTTTTTGATGGCTTCTTTGTTGGAAGTACACTTTAACGCGGTTCGTTTCTACGCCTTCAAAGCCATGGCTCGTCTGTACCATTCGAAAGCGGGTGGTCTCACGGTGCTGGAGGTAACGAACATGCTAGGTTTTGAATCTGACGCCGACACCGAACTGTTCGCTGAATATTATGGAGTCGGTGTGGCTACCAACGAGCAAGGAGCAAAACTAATTCAAGTCTCACTGACCACCTTGAATCTGATTCAAGACAAGCCTAAGCGGGCCCAGGCGGTACTGCTGGCGGTAACCGCTAAAATCGGGTCTCAGAAATTGTCGCTGATTGTTGATCTGGGACTACCCAATGACAGCTTCCACATGACTGTTGCGCCGAAAATTTTGGAAGCCCCCAAGATCAAACCAAAGCTACCCAAGAAGCCATACACACCTATAGAACAATCCGTCTCTTCCCAGCCATACGTATTTGGTCAGAAACCCAACCAAGCGACTTCGGTGGCACCAACGACCACCTCACAACCATATGTGTTCGGCCAACGACCAAATCAAAATCAAAACAATATGCCGGCTGTGTTTGGCGCCAAACCTCAACCAGAGGTTGCTCCCTCAATCACAAGCAATGGTTCAGTGAAGCCTTCGTTTGGAGCTCCCACCACGAACACTAATATAGGATTTCCAAAGATACCTCAAAAGGAACCTGCTCCCATTGATCTCAAGGTTGCTGATACGGAGCCGTCACGGAGAAAATATACACCTGTTGTTTCGGGCTCGGAGGAACCACCGTTGTTTCTCAACTCCATGCATATCAAGAAACCTGAGAATGTACCGGTGAAAACTGAGACCTCTTTCAATGCGCCGCTGATCAAACCTGCTTCCGTTACCGAAGCACCGGTGGCACCTGCGGCACCTGCTTCACCTCCCAAACTTCGTGATCACCCGCAATTTTCAGCGGCGCTCAGTGGTGTCAGTCAAAACCTTGTTTCCTCTGTGGTTGATAAGGAGGTCCGAGCATTGATTGAGTCGTCTTTGAGAGCTCACCAACTGCAACGCAAAAACCGTGAGGCTATCATTGATCAACTAACTGGTGAGTTATACCAAGCGTTTATTCAGGAAATCATTCATAACTACACTATGCAGATTATCGGTGCCCATTTTGAGGATCGTTGGCTTGCTAAGCGAGCTGTGAAGCAAATAGCTCACCAGGCTCGTGAATCGTTAGCGCAAAAGAAGCTTCGAGAGCGAAAGAGGGATGAGTTGGAGCTGGTATCCTTGACAGGTAGCATCAAATTTGAGCCTATGGCTAAGCGATCGGCGCCTGACTTTAACTACTACCTAAACTATCGGCGGGATATGGATGAGCTTTGGAAAGCTGTTGATTTTGAGAGTTTCAGTAGTGTACGTCCGGGACTGAAAATGATTGTGGTTGCTGAAGACTGGGATCACGTACTTCTGGATTGGCTTGGGAAAAAGCTTGGTCTCACAAAGAATGAATTGACGGGTGTCTATGAAAATCGATTGGTCAACTTTACAATAACGTCGTTACCTAAAAGTGACTTCTCAATGAAAGAAACGTTTGGTGCTACCCCGTTTCTTTTACTTGAATGCGTTATCGATGATGAAAACTATCAAACGAAGCTAGCACAGGCAGTGCGGGTGTTACAAAAGCTTGTCGCTTTGCTCTCCCGCTATCTGACTTACAACGCTCAGATTGGCATTGTTCTTTGGGACCAACGCTCTCACCCTTCACCGCCACTGGACATTGAAAGACACCTCAGGTTGGATGAATTGAACCACAACCCTTCTATTCAAAGAGTGGAAGTGGCACATATGGCTCATTCGGATAACGTGAACGTTGAGTTCGAGCGCTTCATCAACCTGCTCGGTCAACACTACGATGCATCACTTACTGCCAGAGGTGAACGTCGCAGGCTGAGGGCGAATGCTCACCTGCGTAATACCAGTCTGGTACTGACTTTTGCTGATGTTCTGCAACTGATGAGCTTTATCGATGCTAAGGAAGCTGAAGTGATTGCCCAAGGAAGCATTCGCAAACGACGGTTCGGCTACCTTGAGAAATACCGGGGTACCAAGCGGCGTCGCACCAGCGAAGCGGGTAGCGTCAACCTGCTGGTGTACAATTATCTTGATAGTACCATGGCCCTGATAAATGCGCTGGTTTACGATCTGGCCAATCAGCTGTCACTTTCGAAGGCCGTTGCGGAAAGAGATGAAAAATTAGCTGATCTCCAGCTGGTATTGCAGTCTGCCAAAAAATACATCAAGCGGACATAATTTAACGTTTTCATAATTTAGAGAAAGTTTCTTGCATTGTCATAAACTCATTACACATCATATCGTGAATAAGTACTCGTAAATATCGTTAGCAGATTTTAATTGTCCTCGCTTTGTCAACATACTCATGATCGTAGCCGACATTGAAGTAGCGATATATCCCGCGAGCGTCGTCGGCACGAGCCAAACCCTGGCCGTGCAATAACAGAACAACTTCGCGCCTGTTCCCAAACAACTTGTGATTGATCAGTTGCATCAATCCCAAGACCAACTTGATCATAACCTCGTCATCATTGAATAAGAAGATATCGAGAACGTGACAGGTCAAGTTGAAATTAAACTTGTTAGCAAATAAACCCAAGATCAACTCTGGTAAGTAATCCATCGGCTTGATTCCCATGACTTTGAAGTGGGTGTACAACCGGTTGCAATTACGGTTAAGCAGTAACTCAAACTTGTCCAAGAAATAGTTTTGTAATGAACTAGTCATCACTGAAAGTGAAATTTTGGCAGCTTGTTCTCGTTCCAACTGACCCAGTTCGGTGTACCGCTTCACCTGGCGTTGAGCAACCTTGTAACCCAACACCATCTGCAAAAGACGACGCAGGTATACTTGACAGACTTGAGCCAATGCCTTTTGAGAGTTTCTGAATTGGTAAAAGAAGACCGACACCAAAGGCGTGATCTCGGGGAAGTAGAAGTCACTGACGGGAGCTCCACTTCCGGCTTGGCAATCGTGCAAGTACACGACGAAGGCAATAAGGATCCGACACAACTTGTGCATCACATCGAAACCTTGGAAAAAGTTCACATCCGGGAATACATCAACAAGCTCCCTCATTATTTCATCGAATATGAACTTAAGCTCGCCAATGGTGGCACCATTATCCGTGACAACCAATTCCTTTAATTCTTCAAGCTTAACAGTACCCCTCCGTTCTTGTTCCTCGAAACGAGCAATTGTTGATGCGTGATGAGCCGACCCGTGGCGATAGACTTCAAGTGCTGTGCTGACGCGGTGCAACTCCAGCAGAAGCTCATCAAACTTTTGCAAGTTCGGCATGATTTTGGTATCATAGATTTGGAAGTAGTGTTCACAGAATTGTTGATCCCATTGATGTTCCAGAGTTTGAGCCAAGTGTTCCTTCCACCAAGCACGCGGACGGACTTCAGGAGAGATACCTCTCCACACCATATCATCGACAGAGGCTTCCACTTTATAGCGAGCCATAGTCATATCCAGCAACTGGCGCCAGCGCTCAGTGTCTTTGACTTTTAAGCGACCAATCTTCTCAAGGCGCTGAGTGGTCTTGGCCTGTTCTTGCAGCTCTTTGAGAAGCGCTTGATAAATCAAATGCTCCAGTTGTTTCTGGTGGCGAAGTTTGTCCTTGTTCAGCTTCGGGGGCAACCAGGTTGGCCGCGTGTAACTAAAGTACTTCGACAGTTCACTTGAAAGCTGCTTGACTTCGGCAAGAGAAGGCGCCGGCGCAGGAGCTGAAGCTTCGACGGGAGAGTTGGACTTTTCCTTAACCGTCGCCAACAATTCCTCCAGCATTGGCATCATCAGCAAACGTTTGCAGCTTGCAAGCATCAGCCGGCGCTGGCGGTTTTGTTCACAGAGTTGTTGTGCTTCGTTTTGACTGAACATCATTGTCAAACGCTGGGCATCTTTGTTCATATGTCCAAGATCCAACGCTGAAGTATCAGCACTGGTGCTAGCAATAGAAGTGGTGGTGGTTTCGGGCAGCTCAATTTTGTCGCTATTGTTCAGCGTTAGCAGCAGCAGTCTCAGCAGAGCCAACAGCAGATTCCGGCTGTCGTTGCCGAAAGTGAATTTTTCACCTTGGTTGATCAGAGTCAATGGCTGGGAGAGAGGGACATTGTATACCGGCATCAGCAGGTCGATAACATCGTCATCGTCGTCCACAGGCAATGACAGTTGTTGAGGCAGCTTAAGCAGATCAGCAATTTGAAGTCGACGAAGTTTAAGACGTGCCAGAGGTGTCATCAGCGATGGGGTGCGGTTTGCTTGAGGAATAGTGTTGTTTTGATCATGGTTGGTCAAACTGGAACCAACTAGCAGGGCCCGTCTGGTAGACAGGGACCGCAGCGGTGGCAGTTGTGCGGCAATCGGGGATTGATCAAGGGCGTAGCTGGCACCACCAAAAGAGAGTCGGTTGAGGCGAATCAGAGGTGCTCTGGCTTGTGAGTGCCGAACCCCGCGTGATGCATTCTCAGTGTTGGTGTCAAAATCAAAGCCAGCAGCCAATTCTTCAGATTCAGGAATGGCCGAGGAACTCAACTGTAGCGGAGAGTCATGTTGTTGAGGTTGTTGTGGGGTCACTGGAGGCTGCTGAGTAGCTTCGTCTAATTTCAATTGTGGGATTTGCCTGGGAGTTTGCCTGGGAGTTTGTGTCGGGGTTCGCTGAGGTTGTTTTGGAGTCAGCTGGATCGGCTTTCGGTAAACCAGCAGATGACGGGAATGGGACGCTTCCGGGTATTGTATAACCTGGCGAGGAGGAGACAGAGAGGGAATAACCTTAGGCACCTGCGGCTTGATTGATGATCCAATGACGATCTCTTCGAAGTTATCGTCAAGAGGGACGCTGCTATCCTTGCTGGGTACTTTAGGATGAGACAGCGACCCTTTGGCCATCATCACCGTCAGAGTGATAAATTCGAAAAACAGCATGCTAGCTGGTCAGGGGCGGGGGAGTAAATGAATGGATGAACGATGGATGTTCAGCGCCTTAGCGAAAGAGCGACAATGGTGGGAGTATGGCCAGCGGCGGTAGTGATGAGGAGGAGTGTATTCCCGGTCGCCTTTTTTGCACTGCAAATAATGGCGACGCGTAGCGGCGTCCCCTTACCGACGGGGACTATTTTGGCTTCTGAACCTTGAGGCATCTACTTTGAGTTAAATTACCTAACCATGCAGAACCTTTTGTGTAGAATGAATTGCAGTTGGTTTGAAGACTATACGGCCAACATAGTTGAAGATAGCTTAACCGTCACTGTTACTGGAGCTTACGCCATGTCATGGATTCAGGGGAATGAAGCATTTCACCATCAGACGCCAAGGCGGGCTCTCGGTTGAGGGGTTACATGAAACGCGGGCAGTGTTTGGCATCGCGAAAAGCGTGGCTCATAACCGAGAAGGAGCTATTTGTGTGAGAATAACGACAACGATATGACGCGCTTCATTAAGCATGATGTATATGTATTCGATGATGGAGAAGGGAGTATGCGGAGAACTGAGGCGTGAGGGATTTCAAGGAGTATGGCCAAATACTTCATCCTGATTTGGTGGCAATTTGCATTGGTATACACTCATAGTGAGGGCCGAGGCGCGAACCGCGCTTGTCCAGAACGACACGGTCAGTGGTGGGGCTTGGGACATACATTGTTTTTGTCCCGGGATCATAACCAGATGTACGTTATCCCTCATATTCTAACTAGGCGGTACACCAACCAACAACAGGGGCCAAAAGAAACCGAACCGCTAGACCCGAAATCAGAATGCCGTTGGTTTCAGTCTAATGATAGTCCATTGGCGTCATTGAAAATCCAACTCCTTCATTGATAGCACTTGCTTCGTGACGGAATGCTGGGGTAGGTGCTTGCAGCAGCTGCTGCTACTTTTTAGGTCCATTTGGAAACAACTACCTTGTTCCCTCATCATATTTTTATTTGGTCGAGATTTAGGGGTGAACATTACGTTTGCATACCGTTCAATAGCTTGCGTACTTACATGTGTTCGATGACATTTAGCAGGAAACTAGTCTATCAAATGATGTCTGACCTCATATGTGTTGTTTACTGTACGGTGACGATTTGCTCCATGTGATCTCACTTTTATGGCGTGAGTGGTCAATAAATGCGACAGCGGGTTTGTCTTGAGGCATGTCTCGGTATACTTTTCACTTTGAAGCAAGCGACTATACTCCCTTCATCTCATTAGCATCCAATTATAAGCGAATCAAGGGTGCATTAAGCGGAATAAGGTTAGGCTGAAGTTGTCTGACTATATCAACGAGCGATCAGCTGAAACCAAGGTTTGTTAGGTGCAACTCATCATGAAAATTTGATAATGTTGCCGTCTTAACCCCTGAAGGGATCACATTCGCGTGCTTCTTTTCGGACCAATTCGGACGGTCAGCAATTAAGTGCGTTTATTACCATCTTACTTTGTGGTGGCATCTTTAGTACGAAACGTGCTCCTAATCAGACCTGGGGTACAGAAACTTTCATTATTGTAAGCTTGGAATACAGTTGGTTTCATCAGCGTTGTTTGGAAGTGATCATACACAGTATGGTCTCCCATACATTTAAGCGTTCGTGAATAAAAGAGAGCAATCTAGTGAATATTAGCAATCAAGGGTCAATGATTCGACGTTGTGGCAAATCGTAGTCAACTCCATTGTATTAATCAAAATCTTGTTCAATTTATCATTAACACATTGTCCATTTCTATCAGCATCGAGTTTGCATCCCCAATCCCAAGATCGATGAGTGCGGCGCTGCTTTCTCTGGGGGGGGCCATCAATTGTTCGCGCGAAACTAACGCGTCAACGCGTCTCATGGTTCTCGAATTCTCGGAGCCACTCATTGGCACCGTTAAGGAACCCATTGATACCGGGACTCTAGTCGATCGGTTGACCAGGCTTCACAAGGAACTCTCGCTGGTCGAGCCCTCCCGAGAATCTCTCGATGAATACTCCTCAGTTGCCAAAGACCTCGCGAACTCCAAGTTATTGAAGCATCAATCTCCAGGCGTCGTCGCTTACACCTGTTGTTGCATCTGTGATATCCTTCAGATTCATGCTCCTGACGCCCCTTATACTGCTTCTCAGCTTACACTGATCTTTAAGGCGTTGACGCTGCAATTGTCTCGTCTTGGAAATGGACCCGACGCCCCCTATGCCCCACAATATGAATATATACTTCGGAGTCTTACCGACGTGGAACTGATCCTGCTTATTACGGATACTGGATCCAACGCCTCCGATTTGATCGAAGCCATGTTCACTACCATTTACCACGCTGCCGCTCGCAAGCTCGATCGCCGGCTTACAATCAAGGCGGCAGGGATGTTGGCAGAGATTGTCGCTGAAGCCGAAACTATCCCTCATGAGGTGATGGATATGATCATGGCTCCATTCAGCAAAGACCCTTTTGCCAACGACAAGAGTATCAATATTGGCTTCCAGATTCTGGTTCACATCTGTGAACTGAATGTCGACCGCATGCAGCGTCTTGTCAGTCAGTACTTTAGTGAGATGTTGTACTCCGAGGGAGAACGGGTGGAGCTGGGAGAGAAAAAGGCGAGGAAGGCCTTGAACCGCATTCATCACTTATGTGAGCAGTTGTGGAAATTTGTACCAGAGATTCTCGAGCTGGTTATGCTGCTTCTTGATGATGAACTCAATGCTGATGACCCCGAAATCCGTGAGATGGCAACTCATACCCTTGGCACAATCATCGGATCGCCTAACTACATTGAAGCGCAACCAGTGTCAAAAGTCAACTTTTTTGTTGTCTACCCCCAAGTTTGGGTGCTGTGGCTCAGCAAGGTTACCGATAGTAGCGTCGCTGTCAGAACGGCGTGGGTCGACACCATTGATCTTGTTATGGCAAACTCTAATGCTCAGGCTCTGGAAGTATGGGACCGTCTCTCTCGTTGTTTTGCTAAAGCTTTGCGTGATCTGTCTGATCTGGTGAGAGGACTGGCGTGGCAAGCTTTATCCTCCATGCCTTACCGGGTGACGAGAAGGTTGATTGATCCCAGTTGGGTTGACACCGTGCTTCAAGAATGTCGTGACAAAAACTCCAAAATCAGAAGTACTGCCATCGCCGTGGCGTCAGAAACATATAATCAGGCTGAAGAAAACGCTGATCCCAACCCCGACCTAGATCAAATTCCCCTGGAACTTTTGCATTTGTACTACATTAACGACCGCCTTGTGGACGCTCAAGTTGACATCGCTTGGTTTGAACTGATCGTTCCTTTGACTATGGCAACTACTCCTCGGGTGCAAAGAATTTTGTCCGTCTGGAAGAACTTAGATCCTCGTGCTCGTGATGCGTTGGAGGCCTCAATGGATCGTCAACGACAATTGGCGCCGGTGGTCCTGACATTCATTGAAATGGGTCAACTGAATGCCAAGAATGGAGATGTTGATTCTGAAAGAGTGGCTAAGGTTGTGAATTGGTTAAGCACTCAACTACCACAAGAATGGAAACCTCGCGAAGGACTTGATCGCCTTTATCGCAAAGGTACCCCTCGTCACTGGTTCCTTCTCCGGCAATGTATGGACCCTGTGAGCTCCTTGACTACAATTCGGCAGCTGTTGACTGAACTTGAGCTGAAGATCACCGATCCTGATACGCGTCTCTGCGTACGAGTTCTAGTATTGCGGAGTGCGCTGATAATGTTCAACAAGTCTAATGTAGCTGAGATAATTAGCCTGGCTTCGCGGTCACCTGAAGCTCGTCAAGTACTTCTGTTGATGACTACAAAAGCTCCTACATTGGTTGAATCCCACCTTGATGATTTATGGGAACGAGTGCGTCGTGGTGAGACTGGTGCTAATCTCGAAGCCCTTTATCACTACGCTGTTCTGCGTTTTGAGTTCGATATTGATGCTACCACTGTTAAGATGCTTGCCGATTTGTCTGTTACTGGATCTGAGGATGATGCCACCAACGCAATCAAGCTTTTAGCTCTTTCTCGTAAAACGATGGCCATCAGGGAAGTGATCCAGCGTATCCACCCATTAAATCCATCCGATCCTCATTTCACAACGCACTTGGCAACGTGGGCTCAGCTTGTGCTCGTTGAACTGGAAGCAGTGCTGCCTTACGCCAACGAAGTAGCTCTGGTTCTTGTTCTGATTCTCATGGAAACTCAAGAACGTGAAGATATGATCGATGCTGATGAAGTCATCAAGCAAAAGTCACTATCACTTCGCATCATGGTCAATCGGCTTTTGGGCCTTGTCGAAGACGGTCGGTACCCCCTGCGTGAACTCGAAGCTCAGTGTAAGCCAGTGATGCAACTCTTGACGTCACTAATTGGCCATCTGGGTGAAATTGTTCCTGAACTGCTGGCTAATTATCCTACCCCACCCTCGCATCGTCAACAGCTTCGACTCACAGCGGGTGAATTGATCCTACAGTTGGCAGAGGTTCCCGTCTATGACTCGCTTGTACTGCCGACTTCCTTGCGCAGACTCACAGTGCTCCTTATGGATAAGCTGCAGGATGTACGACAAGGATTTTTGCAAGCACTTAATCAGCGGGTGATGGAACGGAAGTTAGATCGTCGTTTCATTGCCATTGGGTTTTACACTGCATTTGAAACTGACCCTGAACTCGCTAAGCAAGCTCGCATGTGGATCCTGCTGTTGTTCAAGCGTCAACTGCTGCATAAGTGGGAGAAGACGTTGGCAACAGTTGTTTACTTTTTAGCACATGATGAGAAGTTTTCCGAATACCTTGAAGATGAATCCGGTGAGGTCACCAATGAGAGTCTTCTTCATGGCTGCCAGTACGTTGCAATTGTACTTCGCTACTTCATCCAGCTTATTGCTCAACAAGAAAACATTTCCTTGCTTTACTATTTGGCTAGTCGAATTAAGCAATACCGTGATATTTCGGTGGACACGGCGTTGTATCAACTGCGGCCTCTTCCTCTTGAGGCACGCAAGCTTTACATCGTTGCTGAAACTGCTCAATACCTTCTCTTGAAGTGGGCTGAGCAACACAGCTGGCCTCTCACTCTGTATCCTCAGAAGATCAAACTTGATGCCAATATGTTTGTACCGATGGCAAGTACCGAAGAAGTCCACGATGTCATCACCACAGTGTTTGTCCCTGAGTCGGTTCAACAAAAGTTGGATCGCCGCAAGAGCACAAAACGGGTAAGAGCAGACAAGCCCACCAAGGCCGCTTCAGGAGCTCGTAAAAAGGCACGGGTTGAGGCTGCTCCTTTGGAGCCGTCTCGTCGCAGCACTCGCCATACGAAGCAGGTCGACTATCACGAAACCACCGCTGCTGACGATGATAGTGATGATGACGATGATAATGATGACGACGACGACGATTACTAGTTCAACTACCAATCAAGTGGTGCCAGATGGATGTGCATTCTCGTTAATTAATGAATCAAATTTAACGAGGTATAATAACCGTAGAACATGATAGTCAGCCGAAGTTCAACTTACTGTTGAATTCTTTACACAAGAAGGGAGAGTAAGCCCAGTTCATATCAAGTATTCATTATCAATTACTTAATGGTGTTGGTTTACTAAACACCAAGTCTTCACGCTTTACGGCGAGTCAGACGATTCTTTGGCAAGACACGGTCAAATTGACGAACGACATCGGCAGCGTGCACGCCATTCTCCGCAAGTCTCCACTTGTCTCCCGCGATGTAGAAGGCGTATTCGGGAGATTTCACGTCAGCCATCCACAGCCGGTAAGCGGTGTACATGTAGCCGAAGGGCACGTCCAATTTGCCCAGCGTCATCATGAGATTTTCGATAAACGGCGTGGCCACCCCTCGCGTCGGCTTGCCTGAGATGAACGACACCATCTGCGTCGGCAACCGGCGGTCAAGCTGGGAGTGGAAGTAATGGGTGGCGTTCAGTTCGGGACACAACAAGAACGCCAGCCCCATGAGCACCATGTCGGCGCCAGCGTCCATGTACCGTTGTACATCGCTCACTCTGACAATACCACCAGCAGGGACAATGTAGCAGTCGCTCGCTGGAGCTGCCGCCACCGCCAGAGTCACCGCGGTGAACGACTCCCATGTGGACTGACGCTGGTCATGGTCAGGCATGAAGGTACCACGAGGACCACCAGCTTCCCACCCTTGTACAATCAACCCGTCGACGCCCGCGTCCATCGCGAACTTGGCTTCGGCAACGTTAGTCACCGTCACCATCACCAAGCTGGTGCGTTTAAGCTGAGTAACAACGTCCTTCGGTGGGCAGCCAAAGTGGAACACATCACTGGCTTTACCTGCAGAAGCCACTGGTAGAACTCAGTCAATAAGGGTTCATTTTTGATGAGCTGTTGGAACAGGACGTTGCCGTTGGCGAACGAGATCTTGTCCGGGTTCGGCTTGAACTCGCGGTAGGCGTCGAACCACGTCTGCTGTTGCTTTTCCGTAGGCGGTGGATCGATGTCGTGGTTGTAGAAGTTCAAGTTGACCCGCAACTGGCCGTTCTTCGTGAGCTCGTAGCCATCACCAATTAGCGCCTGGAATTCCGTCACTGTCAGCTTGAGCAGGGCAAGCGACTTTGAGAGATTGTGGGTGCCAAAGGGGAGCGAACCAAGGCCGCCCGCCCGAGTCACATCGGCGGCCATCTTCACCGTCAGAATGCCCGCCATGGGCGCTTGGATCACGGGAATCGTGCATTGTAACGCGTTCGTAAGTCCAGTCATCATCAAGAACAAACGTCAGAATGGTCAGCGGCTAAAGGCTACTGGAGCGTTTATATATTCTCTAGCCCGGGGGCTGGGGGAAAGCAGGACATCGGCTCACCCTGCGGTGCAGTTGTCGGCTTCGAATTGCGGGGGGGGGCCGATGAATAGCGAAATATGCAGTATGTCAGCTAGTAACAGCGGCAGGTACAGTGCTCAAGGCTCAACAGAGGCAAGAATGCATTTTGGAATCGACGTTGGTGGCGACTCAATGGAGCACTGGGTAAGTGCTCTTTGCACTAACATTTCACTACCAATGTGTGTGCGAAACTTCGGACTAGATGCCAATTGAAAATTCCGTTGCAAAACCACTGTTAGCTGATCGTTGGTGGATAGCGGTCGTGTACGCTTTTAAGTTTAATTCGAGTTTCCTTGTGAAGCAGTGGTAAAAACCGACCGAGGTTATTTCCCCTCGCCGATGTCACGCTCAAGTGGTATAGTTTCCTAGGTTTGACCGATTACTAAATATTGTAGTGCTCGTAATGACATAGATGAGGAGATAAGGGAGATTGAAACCCCCTAAAAATCATTTCGTTCGTATTGTATTAGCATCCTTAAGGCGTGTCTGTAAATCATCTCTATCTCCAAAAAAATTGTATGTGTTTCGTTATGCCGCATATTCCAGGTGGACTCACGGATTCATTGGTTTGATCCCTTTGATTTGGCCCAGCTTCTCCCACTCCTCTCCCGCAATCAATAATCGAGCCGCCCCCAGGAAGTGTTGTTGTGATACTGACATGGGCCACGCCAGCGCCACTGCTTGAAGTAACTTAGCTGATTGACGACCGTATTGGGGTAAGAAATGTGACGCAGCCACTTCCCACCATGACGAGACGACGGCAAAGTGAGTGTTATCAAGTATCAGCTGACTGGTATTAAGCATGCGAGCCAAAAATTGCCATTGGCTTTTAAACAGATAAATTGACACTTGTTCGCCGTACTCTGTGAGCCACGACATCACTGCCCACACCGCGGCGATACCCCCCACCCGTTCTTCGTACTTGACAGCATCTTCCCAAGTGCTATCAGTGCGCTTCCAGTTCATGCGATAACGGCCTTCCTCAGTGTCGATCAGACACGAATAGCCAATGATGTAGGGACACTTTTTGACGAAACGAGCGGTTAAAAAGTATTCAAACTCGGGGAACTGTTTGAGCAATATGTATGCCATGTGTGCGAGAGGTTGAGCCCGCTCAAGCTTGATCCCAACCTCGGTTTCTGCCTGAGAAATGATGGCTTTGGCAACAAAATTGAGTATGAACTTGTAGGCGGCCGGATGGCTTTGTGTTTGTTTCAAAATATTGATGACCTCTTGTCCAATCGCAGTCAAATGCTGCTTCAGGTCCAGAAGCTGACCAAATTTAACGTTAAGCTTCCGTTTGTAAGCGCCCACCTGCTTCTTTAACACTTGATCATTAGTAACCGTCTGTACCACCTGGGTCTTAATATCGGCAATGTCTTTTTTGTATTTCTTGAATTGTTGGTCGATGCTGGTAAAGTTCGTGGTGCACTTCAGTTGTGAGGCAAGCTGGCGTTGGCGTTCCTCTTCCTGTTTCTTTTCCACTTCTTTCTGCGCTTCCTGGCGTTTGCGTTCTTCCTCAGCCTTACGCTTCTGCTCCTCTGCTTCTCGGCGTTTGCGTTCTTCTTCCTGCTTGCGTCGTTGTTCTTCCTCTTTACGTCGCTTTTCCGCCTCTTCCCGGCGTCGTTTTTCTTCTTCTTGTCGGCGTTTTTCTTCGGCTTCAAGACGTTGTTGTTCAAGCTTGATGACCGCTTGAGTGTTCTGTCGCTGACGTTGGAGCGACTGGGCGGTATTTTCCGAGATAGTTTGAAGCTGTAGTTTCATGATGCTGTGGAACTCTTGCTCGAGGGATTCGATTTCAGCCTCAGGCAAGGGACCCCGTGGCTGGATCCCTTCTTCAAGTTGTTGAAGCTGACGATGGAACTTAGTCACCGGAGTGGGGGTCACCACATTGAGCTTCTCCATCAACGGAGCTGGTACCACCTGATGCCTCAGGGCAGCGGGCACTGGCACTTCAGGCAGCACCACACTATAGTTATCTGGAAGCCCAAAACGCATCGATGGATTGGGTGCGCGCGGAACCGTCTTGGTGAAGCTTTCGGTTGAGTTAGTCGACACTCGATGAGATTCAGGTATACGGATTAGAATTTTACAAAATATCACCTAATAAGCAAACGTGTCACGTAATAATCGTTTCTGAGCACATAAGTGCTTGATGTTATCTAGCAATTAATATTTAAACCATATTGGAAACATCCGCGCACAACACAATGACTGAAGTTTAAACAAACGTTACGAACATCATGTGAAGATCTAAGCATCATATGATACTTATCTCTAGCTACGTCACTGTTGTCGTTGTCATAAACTTCTTACTTGTGTTGATAGAGTCGGTCACTGAGCTGTATACAGAACCAGTGCGATAGTGAAAAATCTGTTCTTCGTTACCACTCCAACATGCTGATCCGGGCGTTTTCGACGACGGCGTTGCGGAGCCGAGCCGGCTACTCCACGGTTGAGCCGGTGCACCACCTTGTCAAAATTAAAAAGAACGCGTTGAAGCCAGCTCTTTCCGAGTTGTTAAAGTCTTCAGATGACATCACCGCGATCAAGTTCAAGCCTACCGAGATTGACCAAGACCGGGTCCAGGAATACTACGACAACACCCTCAAGCTGGATCTCATGCTCCACTTCTACGAACACGACGCAAACACCGTCTACGGGAACAAGCTCCGGTCGTGGGGTAACGACTCGCCGTATAAGATGTACCGTCAGTTGAAGAAGCCGGTGAAGACGCTCAAGCAAACTCCCGACGTCCACCCCATCACCAACAAGTCGGTCCCCGAAATCACGCTGATTGTTGTTCAAGCCTACAACAAGGATGCTCTTGAAGAGCTGTGGCTTAACATTTCGACCAAATTGCAATTAGCCCAGATCACCAACGTCCGTCCCAAGCAGTTGTACTCGCGTACTAACATCTTGCCGTGGAAGACTCGGGTGGGCAAGCAGTGTGGGGCCATGGTCGAGTTGACCGGGCGTGACATGCACCAGTTCATGTCGACTCTCTCCGAGTTGGTGTTGCCGAGAATCAGAACCTTCCGCGGGATCTACAACTCCACCGGTGACAAGCAAGGTAACATCACGTTTGGGCTTGGTCCCGAGGACGTGAAGTTGTTTCCTGAAATCGAACAGTTTCAAGACTTGTACCCCAACTTGTCTGGTATGAACATCACTTTCAAGACCCTGGCCAACACCGACGACCAGGCCCGCACCTTGGTGAGCTCGTTCGGGTTCCCCTTCTGCAACAGAACTAAGGCGTAAACGTGTATATAGCACCTCAATATAGGTATAATTGGCACTGGTAAATGTGTCAGACATTCAAAATAAATCACAAATAATGTTCAACGACGACATAAACGATCTAATGTGATCTCTGATTCAAAATCTTATCATCCTTTTTAAAAGAGAGCACTAAAGTTTTGAGGAGTTTAGTGGCCATGGCTAGTATAATGACGCGTCAACGCTACTAATGAGCATCGTTCCGGTAGTACGCTACTGAAACTCAAACGCGAAGACGTCTGGTAAACGAATTGCAGGATCGAAAAATATTACGAACTGGTTTTATTCTTTGGTGAATGCCACTAGTTTCTGTGAATTCCCTCTACCACTCTAGTTCTGCGACTGGTTGACACAATGCAGCCCCTTATCGGTATTGTTGTCGATCCCAAGTCTACGCTTACTCAGTATGAGGCCATTTCGGTGTCACCTGCACGGAGTGTATCGAGGATCCCCAAGCCGTGTCTACGATGCCGCACGGTGGTCGCGGTACAACTGGAAACAAACCGCGACCCCCCAGGCATTGTACCCGTTCGCCATGGCAACGACAATATTAAGGTTTATAGTGATGGTTGCTGGTACCCGCACGTCATGCCTGCCTAGCAACTTTAATGGAGGAGAGGGGAGACATGAAAATACACTTCTGTCGCCCAACGCATTGAGCAGCCGTTTTAGCGTCGTCTAAATGGTGCGGCCACCCGTAGGCGCCTCACATGCCGCACGGGGAATCTGGAAACAGACGCTGATTACCCGCTACTAGAGGCCCCAACGACCCGAGCCGGGTCCACTAGATGTACTCTAGTCTCCCTTAAGCACCCCCTTTGTTGCCATTGTGTCAGTTGTCACGTCATCGGGGTAGTGTGCTGAACCAATGCCGCTCGGAAGTCGCTGCTCGTCTATCGGGGCGACAAAGGACGACGCACCCACGCACCCCGTAATCAGCTGTGTGTACATGACTGCCCCCGTCAATGGATCTCCGGCATGCAGAGACGGGGGCTCCATATAGTCTGGGGGAGGGCCCACCCGACGCCACATGTTGTTTTCGCTCACGTTCGAGCCTAGCGCCATCAGAGCCCGGACTTACCAGTTTGTCAAACGTAACTCCCAGGCTCGCGGGCTCGTCACTCAAGGCCCATCTAATACCACGTTTGGATCCAGCGAACGAAGCTCGCCCACCATTGTGCTGGCGTCGACGTTGTCAAAGCTTAAGCTGATGTTTAAGCGCAAGAGACACGAACCCGAGGAGCCAGAGTCGTACGTGCTTCCGGAATTCACGTTTGATCACCGTATCCTGATGGTGATTGACATTGACACCGATGATTACGAGAACCTGACTTTGCCCGTGGAATATTTGGTCAAATGTGATGACAACCAGTTCGTTCGAGTGCTCGGTACCAACCAGAAGACGGTGGCACAAAACATCGCCGAGATGGCGTTGGATGAGTTGAAGCGTCTGGGGATACCCGTGGACTCGGTGGCCGTCAACTATATCAACGGTGACATCACCGATAGCGACAACACTAAGTTGGGGATGGTGCCAGGGTTGACTAGGGGCAAAAAGGTCCTGGTAAAGCCCGATGACACCATGTACGATGTGCCTACGCTGATGGCGGCACTGCCATCGACAAAAGACGAGATTGCTAGTCATTTTAGTGACACCAGCAGCAAGCTGACCATTTGACTTTACTTAGCAAAAGGCTCACGACGTTATGTAACATTAGGGAATTGGAATAAATGGTAATTGGAGCTCCACATCGGGCAATGCAACTGGTGGCAGCGGTGATATGCGTCCGAACAATAAGACATTCCCATCGGGAGTCGGGGGTGACGATTTTGGCAGTCGACTTCGTTTTGTGGCTATTATGCCTGCGCGTCGTTAGACGAGCAGTTCCAAGTACAGAAAGAGTGTTCTGCGATTTACAGGCAGACAGTCGCCTTCGTCTGAGATTACTTATACCATCAAGGTTAGTGGATCATCATAAATCCACAATCCTGCCGTCAATTATTTTTTTTTATCTATAAGTATGCATTAATATCTACCTGTAAAAAACGGTTGTAGAAGTCTCTAAGAGCCACCCACCGCCGTGAAAAAAAAAACAGATGAGATATCTGCGAGTTGAGGAAGCAAGAACAAATTGCAAACCTCTGAGAGATTAATAACTGAAGTAGGGTGCTCAACTCTTGCGTGAAAATTATTATTCACGAAATGCGATGACCAGCGGCGCGATTAGGTTCAAAACATACTCGTATTTACCAAATTGCGTCGAATATGTGGCCATGCATGGAACAGCGACCGCATAAGAGCACTGGTAAGGGAAATAGGTCCAGACTTGCAATCGTTTCCAATAATTCAACCTGGTTAATCCGCCACGAAAGGTTCCGTAGTCTAGTTGGTTATGGCGCATCCTTAACACGGATGAGGTCCCCGGATCGAGCNCGTAGTCTAGTTGGTTATGGCGCATCCTTAACACGGATGAGGTCCCCGGATCGAGCCCGGGCGGAATCATCTTTTTTGCCTGTGCTTCTTCAACGTATCCCTCGTTTGATTTTCTTTGCACTGGTTTTGTTCTGTAGATCTAATTCACTTTATCTTTAGCCATGCCTATTGTGGCCATAATGTTATTTTCACTCCTCTAACTATAAGTACCAGGAAAATACAAACTAAAAATGATCTCTGCCGTATTTCATGCTCACCAGAAGTCATTCCAGTTATTTGTGGGCTCACAGCTCTCGGAATGCGCTATCAATGAATTCATATAGCACACAATATTGTGCTTTTAATATTTTTCAAAAATGGCATTGTGGCCGAGTGGTCTAAGGCGGCAGACTCAAGCGAAAGCTTCTCAACTGTGAGGTTGGGGTTTCTGTTATCGTAAGATGCGCGTGTTCGAATCACGTCGATGTCATAACTTTTGATTCTTTTTGGTCTTCTCGATGAAGAATCGAGAGCACTCGGATTTTTGCAAATTTGTACAGAAGTCTGACAACTTGCAATAATACGACAAAAATCATTTTTGTGCATGCGTTCGAATTACCCACATGAATATCTTTATCAATTTCATTAATAGGTGTCATGAACTGATGAATTAAGTATGCGATGATTTAAATCAAGTACAGTGCCCCAAACTCCGAATGGTCAAGTGCAACATTTAACGTCAGCCTTGCCTTGCTTTAGCTCAGTCGTTTACGATTGAATTGAATCATACTAGGTTGGCTTTATCCAGTAAACTATTAAAGCAAGAGGACCAACTAGTAGAGGTTATTGAATCCGTTGTCCAAATAAGCTTAATTTTCTCACTTTTCTCCCAGTTCTCAATTGCTTCCCAATTGCTTCAAGAGTTGCAGGCTGTCTTAAATACCGCCACCGCGCCCCGCACCTGATCCCACTCCACCGTCATGAAGCTCATACGCTCAGAGACGTACTATGAACGACAGTTCACGTACCGTCTGAAGATGGGGGTGTATTCAAACTTCAACGTCACCGTCAAACTTGACCGAGTGGTCACACCCACCCACCTTTCGCATGCCCTTCGCCATATGATTCGAAAGCGACCAAATCTTGCTCTTACTGCTGACGATAATGATCAGGTGATGCTCCTCGATGAAATCCAATTCAACGATGTTTGTGTGTTTGAAGAGGAATCAGAGTTTAATGAACAAACGCTTGAACGTCTTAACGAAATTCGATTTGACACGAATCTGCCGACTTGGCGAATTGTGGTGTGGCAAAGTCCTCAAACCAGCACCCAATGGATTTCATGTGTGTTTGAACACACCTTTTACGATGGCATGCTGGGGTCATTCTTTGCCGAAGACCTTGTCGAAGCATTAACTGGAGTCCACGAACCTAAGAAGACTCCACTTGATTTCTGTGATGTGGTGTATTCAAGTGATGAGCCATACGAAGTGAATGATGAGCCTGTCAAGTTAACACGACT
The DNA here is from genome assembly GCF_008704595.1 of Diutina rugosa. Lineage (NCBI taxonomy): Eukaryota > Fungi > Ascomycota > Pichiomycetes > Serinales > Debaryomycetaceae > Diutina > Diutina rugosa. The sequence continues at coordinate 197,553 of NW_022995211.1, read as the reverse complement.
GATTAGCCACGCAGGATATCCCAAAGACCCATCATCGCCGTCGTTAAAGCGTCTGGCTTCATACGCGCCAATCACTCCAACTCCCCGCCCCCAGATCTATGGTCCCACTCTGGAAGTGTGTGACCTTTACTCCTCTGGCGGGTGGTGGTGGACTATCAAGCATTTATTGTTGGAAATTTTACCATCGTTTTTCAAAAAGCATTATATCAAATGGACCGAAGGCATCGATTTGTTTGCTCACCCAAAGTATACCAACTTACCGGCGAAATTCGGCAGCCATACCAATTACCGAATCATCAATATTAAACCGGCGGAATTGCTCACCCGTCTACGCAATAACTCGATGACGCTCACCCCGTATTTGGCGGCAGTGGTCACTCGATGCTTTCAGCAGGTGATTGTACCCCACATCAAGCCCGATGCTCAAAAGTACAGTGTGAATTGTTCGCTTGTGGTGAATGGACGCCGGTTCTATCCCGAGAAAGCCGATGAGCTTCGTTATAACTTGTGCATGTCTGCTATCGACGTCATTTTACCTCCTCCTCCTATTCATGAAACAGAAAATCAAATCATTTCAGCTGATACCATCGACATTTCTCATCAATTGGCGGTTGGGTTACACCTGCGAGAGCCTTTCGGTCTAATTAGCTTATGGAGATTCATTCTGCCATCAGCCTACTTTAACGGTCTCTGCGGTTCCCACTGTCGTTCAACTACTGAAGTCAGTAACTTAGGGTTATGTGATTTCAGTACCCCCAAATTCAAGGTCAAAGACATGTGGTTCTCTCAAGACATCGGTCTCTCGTGCCATGCTGGGTTTAGCGTTATTTCCACTCCTGAAGGTGGGATGAATCTCGTTATGGGGATCTTGGACGAGTACCTTCCTTACGTAGACGACTACGTCAAAGCCGTCGATCTGCATTTGCACAAATAATTGGTGGTGAGATATTTTGGGATAAAGAACTATGGGATGCTGACTGTAAATACCGTAATGGACAAATTTTTTATCTTTTTCAAGTGAGTGATAGTGGTCTATTCATTGTCTATAAATGATTCAATAAAAAGGTCGTAATCGTATTGCGGACGTACCGCTGCATGCATTTTACATTCAAAACCCTCCAGTCATATCGCGAATCTTGTTCACTTCTTCTTCGAGTGCTTTCAAGTCATCCAAAATGTTACTTGTAGAATCGGTTCGTTGAGGCGCGGGGGGGCCAGCATTCCAACCCGCTGGTGGTGGAGCATACGACAACTCAATCTTCGGTGGAAGAGCTGGGGGCTGCTCACTGTAACTAACATTGCGCCGGCGCGGTGGTGGTGGTGGCGGCGTTCGTGACTGCTGTGGTCGCAGGGGCACCCCCAAGCTGGCGCCATAGACTCCCTCTGTTTGTTGTGGCAGCAGCATAGACCGTTGGCGTGATGCTGGTGGTTGAGGGGGCATGAATTGGGACTGAAACTGATTTTGAGCTTGGGTTTGCGAGGCCATTTGCGGTTGGTTTTGGTTACGGTTGGTTTCAGGCCAGGGTATAGGGGAGTTGGTTGAATTATGGTGGGAGGTGGGGTTGAGGAAACTCAGATGTTGCTGATTGTAAGGCGATGCCATGTCAGCGTTGTGCATGGTATTCTCCTGAGTGGTCCCTGTCATTTGCGAAGTAAAACTCTGGAGAGATATCCTCGGGGCGGAGATGTCGGGTTCGTTGGCGCCAAATATGCGTGACATATCACTTTCAGTGATCCGTTGACTGGGTTGAGTAGGGCCTTCAAATAGTTTGGCCATCTGAGCTGGGCCCGTCATGTTGGGTTGAAGGAGCTTTTGTTCCTCGTGGAGATATTGAGCCATTTGCGCCGGCCCCGTCATGTTGGGTTGGAGCAAGCTTTCTGGCAGTTGTTGCTGTGAGTTGTCAACGTTGTTCATGTTCTGGTAGGAGTTAGCTTGAGAATCCATCATCTGCTCTGGCTCGCCCATCGCTTGAGGTTGTTGTTGTTGCAGACGCATCCGAAGGAGCTGGTCCATCAGCATCTGCTGGTAGTCAACCGGTTGAGCTTGTGGTTGAGGTGTGGGCAGCATCAGAGGGAGTTCATCGTGAGTGACCACTTGATCGGAAAACTTGACGCTCTTTTGCTTTTTGCGACCCTTCTTTTCTTCGGGTCGTTCACCGGTCAAAATGAATTGAGAAAACAGATCGATATCAAGCGGCTTCAGTTCCTGGGAGACAGTGCTCGCCGCGTCCAAGTCGTTATCGTCGTTTTGGCGCTTTTTCGAAAGAATCAGCGGCGGCACCGGTGGGGGAGCCGCGATCTTGATCATTTGTCGTTTGATCTCATCGCCTATAAGGGCATGTGCGATCACTCGTAACACGGCAAAGAATTCACCGATGTTGATTGAGTTCATGATGCGGTGGAATATTCTGCAGATCTTGTCCTTCGCCGCCTGGGTCAACTTGAAGTTGTTGAGGAAACTGAAGATGTCCGCCAAGCAGATGGTGGGGGCATTGGTTCGGAGCAAGATGTCCGAGTACCACCGCATGTAGGTTTTCGATTCGGCGAGGGTGAGCTCCTGGGCGGTCAAACTGAGGGGCACCGAGTCGTCGTCGTCGCTCATCGGGAACAGCTCGACCGAGTGAGCGTAGAGGTTGGCTCTGACCGGGTGTAGGGTCGCCTGAGGGTTGTGGCCGTTGGCATTGTGGTGGTAGGGGTCGAAGTTGTCGGCGGGGACATTTTCCAGCAGGTAGTGGCGGTGAGGGAGCGGGGGCGGCGTGGGGCGGGCGACCGAGTCCACCAGCGACGCGGGGGAGAACAGCACCTCGGGCGCTAGCCGGCCGTTGCCTGCTCTCTTGTTGACACCCAACCAGTCAAACGTGGTGTCACTGTTCATCTGGAGGTGTCGACCAAAGCGAATTGTTCCTACCAAGTGCGTGCGAACAGTTGTTATCGAGTGGGGAGGGTCGGTGGGAGAGCAGGGCCGAGAACGGGCAGAAAAAAGCGGGCTTTGCTGGGAGCTAGAGGCGATGGGAATAAGTGAATGAAGAGGAGGAAATATTTGGTGGTAGCTTTAGCGGAGCCTATGCTGCTTCTTTTAGTACGGGTGATACCGCCAGCGTGGTTTGTAGGGATACCAATGCCGAGCCCACGGTCCAGAGTATGGGCGGAGCGCATTTAGTCATGAGTTATCAATAGCGGGCGGTGGAGGAAGGCGGTGCGCGTGGCTTCGGCGCCGGTCCCGGCCACTTGGCGAGTGATGGCGAACGCAAGGGTATTCTCGCCCTGCTGTCCTTAACCATATATTAGTAAACCGGTCGAGACCTTGGCGCGAGAGCCCCACTATGGCCGAGAGGCAAGCGGTTAGTGACGGAGGCCAGAGCCGGTGGGAGGCACTAGGTGCAGGGTAAACACTCCTGCACACAGGTACCGAAACAATCATCACGACGACGTAGTCAATTTACGGAATCGGCTAAAAGAGGCATGTTTTCGTTGAAGGGGAAAAAAGCAAAGACAAAAGGTGGCGCCAAGGCCAAGAAGCTGTGGGACAGCGACGATAGTGGTGATGAGGGCCGTGGGGACTTTGCCGCCGAGATGGAGCGTAAACGCCGCCGAGTCGCTGCTCTCGCCAATGACCAGCTGCTGGCCACCATTGATGACGTCGACACCAACCAAAATGCCACCACTGCTAAAGCCGCTGACGAAAGCAACAAAAGTGGTCAGGCGGGCAAAAGCCGCTACCTCAGTGGGTTGATGGAAGCGCTGAAACGACGCGAGCAGGCTCAGGCGCAATTGAAACACCAGCGCCTCGCTCAACGAGCAGAAGCAGGAGCCATTGTGTACACCACCACCACTGACGAAAACACTGAGGGTAGTGGTGGTCAATTAGCGTCGAAGCTTTCGTCTCAAGACATCGAGCGGTACCGCCAGCGGTACTGGGCACGCCACCCGGAGCGAGTGAGATTTATTAGTGACGAAGTCACCACTTGATGCACCCCCCAAGTATTTGTGGTGCAATTTACTGAGGGCTTAACACCTATGCTTCGTGATCTCGGCCCAGTTTACTAATTATAGGGGAGACAACATAAAGTGGTGCGACCATTGAAGCACGCCGCAGGTTCCGGCGCTTCCGCATGGGCCCATAACCATATACATAAAACCCCCAGCCGTCGCCGAGCAACCATCAGGTATAACCCACCCCACCCCACCCTATTCCACCTCACCATGTATGTGATTCGCGACGTCCGCTTCCTCGACTACGACTGCCGGTACATTGACCCCAGCCACCTCCGCCTCGTGTTACAGGGCGTCAAATGCAACGCCCCAGCGGCGCGCCGCCGGCTCACCATCCAGCTCTCCAAAGGGCAGACGGTGACGGTGTCGGAAGGGTGGCTCGCGGAGTACGTCGACTGGTTCGACGACTTCGAGCCGTTGGACCTGTTTCGGGTCGAGTGCCGCCTTGCCCCCTACTCGCGCCGCGTCCAGGACGACCCCGACTTTGAGTACATCGACCATAGAATCACCTACTACCACGCCGGCAACTGGCAGTGAACACCACCAAAAGGTGAACTAAAAAATGATCTGATAGTTGAACTAAAAAATGATCCGAATTGATCTAAAAGTAGTTCAAAAGCTGAACTAGAAATGATCTGAAAGTTGATCTAGAAGATTTATTATTTGCATCGGAGTTTTATTCTAATATACACTCGGTTTTTCAACCATTACCCGTAAAATTCGAGATTTGCCGTTTAAAACGATAACAAGTCGATGTCGTTGTTGTTGTTGTTGGTGGTGGTGGTATTGTTGGTGGCGGGTGCCAGCGACAGCAGCGCCGGCGCCGGCAGCGAGAAGAAGTCGTCGTCGAGCACCGCCAGCGCTGCCGGCTTCGATTGCAGCGCCGACGACAGCGGGGTCGCTTTCGGTTGCAGCGGCGACTGCGCCTTGGTCTTGGTCTTCGCGGTGCTGAACAACGACGAGAACGCGTCCTCCTTCGGCGCCGGCTTGGCGGGGCCCAGCAGCGCCGCCAGGTTCACGTGGTAGTTCGCCTGCTGTTGCACGGGCTGGAACTTCTGCGCCGGTTGCTGGAAGAGGTTCTGTTGCTGTTGTTGTTGTTGTTGTTGGTGGAGTTGAGGTTGCTGGGCGAGGGTGGGCAGCGACACGTACAAGTTGGCGAGGTTGTTGCTGAGGTTGTTGACGGGGGCGGCCGCCAGCGCCGACGGCGCCGTCTGGAAGTCGTCGAAGTCGTCGTCGTCGTCGGCAGCAGCGGCGGCGCCGGCGCTGGTGGAGGTTTGCGGCGCCAGCAGCGAGCCAAAGTCCATTAAGTCTCCCAAAAGATCGGGTTCTTGTTGGGCGGCGGTGGCGTTGGCGTTGGTGGTGGCGGTGGTCGCCTTCGAGCGCGCCGCCAGCGCCCCCAGCGCCGACGGCGCCGCTTCGTACTCTTCGAACTCGTCGTCGCCACCAGCACCGCCGGCGTACTCTTCGGCGGTGTCGCCGTAGCGTGCGCCGTAGACACCACCGTCGCCAAACACCCGGCTCGAGTAGTCATCGTCCTCAAACCCAGCGGCGCCCTGGCCGGTGGCGAAGGAGCCAGCGCCGCCGTACGCCGCCAGCGACACTCCGCCGAACTTTTTGGCGTTGGCGCGGGCCTTTTTGCGCTCCAGTCTGATTAAAGCGTCGTCGTTAAGCAACGCCAACAAGTTCTTCGCCCGGTTGCGGACGTTGATCCCCTGGTCTCTCCCCTTGGAGTCGATGTAGTGGAACAGCTTGAGCATCTGGATAAGGCTCATGTTGGCTCTGACGTCGTCGATGATGCGCTCGGACCCATTTTTGATCAAGTAGTCCAAAAGCTCCAACAGCTTGTAGATCTGGCGCCACTCGTTGGCGGCCTTCTCCGTGAACCGGCGGAAGATGAACAGCAAGATCTCCTCGCGCTCGCGGTAGTTGTAGGTGCCGGCGGCGATCTGCGCCTTGACGGTGGACAGCGTGCCCCACGGCTCGTTGTTGGTCGCCTCGCGGACCTTCGCCTCCATGTCGGTGAGGTTCATCGCCACGTTCTGCGCCTTGCGCACGTAGTGCTTCACTTCGTACAAGTTGATTTGCTTCGCCGCGTCCTTCAACAAGTCCATGGTGTCGTCGTAGTCCGGGGGCACCTGATGGGGATGGGGGGGGAGGGTGTGGTGTGTCGGTGGGTTGGTGCGCGCAGTTTGCTTTGCTGGCAACGAGCGGTGGCGACCGCGAACCCAGGCGAGAGAATGGAGGCAAAATGTGTGTTGTAGAGGATAAGGGTTTTGTTCAAGCTATGGTATGATTTATTGTTTTTCAGTTTTTGTATAATTTTTCACTGTGGGGAGGGGCTAGCCGAGAAATACGGGGGGTGTTTAGCGATGCGGTTTCCCCGGGTCACGCAGTGAGGGATTTGGCTGCGATGAACGAAGCACCGGCCCGACCCTGAAAAGTGGTAAAAAGTATTGCAGAAATGGGGGTTAACCAAGCCGTACACCCGGGGTGGCCTTATTACGTAATCGTAAACCACCACTAACGTCGTCGGTTATATCAATCACTTCTTCAAGGACTTTTCATACCCTGTCTCCATAGTTCTCGGTTTAACCACGTGCCGTCATCCCCGCGACCGTCCGGATCGGAATAACTATTTTCCAAAAGTAAGACATTGATCAGATAAAAAAACTTTCAGAATACTCGCTTCAATTGAAATAAATTACACAAGGATACAACTAACATGCTCGGACGATACCACTCATCGAGGGAAACATCTACCATGCTGGGCTTATTCGTAATTGTACTCTTAGATCCATATAATGCTACACTGTTACTCACATCTCGCTCAACTCTTGGCCTGGTTGAGCGCCGCTAACAACTCGTTCGCCATCTCCTCCGTCTTGACACGGACACCGTAAATCACCACTTTGTCCTTGGCCTCCACCGTGGGCACCAGCACCATCACCTTAGACTGGACGGAGTAGGTGATGCTCTTCTGGATCCGCGCGTTGAGCAACACCCGGTTGCCGCCCTCGGAGCGCACCACCACCCGGCTCTTGCCCGTGTCCTTGTCTTTCAACACCTTCAAGTCGCCCAAACCTTTGGGTTCGTAGTGCTTATTGTTGTCGTCAGTGACGAGCTCAAAGAGCTTCACCCGCGCCGTGTGGACGACGTCCTCGTTCTCGTCGCCGGTGATCGGCTCCACTTTCTCGCTGAGCTTGACCACGGGGGTGAAAGTCGCCGTCAGATCAGCGTCTTCCACTTTTTCTTCGTTGTTGTCACCGCCACCAGAAGTGGAAGTGGAGCCAGCAGCAGCGGCAGCAGCAGGCTTCGCTGGCTTGTTGAAGGAAAACAGGAACGCCAGCGGCTTGTCTGAGCCCAGGTTGTTGCCGAATGCCGGCGCACTGCTGAAGGAGAACGCGGGAGCCCCCAGCTTCTGCTCAGCGGGTTTACCAAACAGGAAGGCGGGAGTCGTGTTATTGCTGCTGTTGCTGTTGTTGTCAGCGGGCTTACCAAACAGGAACGTGGTCGGTTTGGTAGTGGTGTCGTTGGTGTCGTTGGTGTCGGCGGGTTTGCCAAACGAGAACGCCAGCGTCGGCTTTTCCGAGGTCTCAGCCGGCTTCTCCGTGGTAGTAGTACCAAACGCCGATACCGGCTTGTTGTCATTGCCAGAGGAGCCAAAGGAGAACGTCGGTTTAACGGCTTCAACGGCATCCTTCTTTTGGAAAGAAGTGCCAAAGCTAAACAGAGGCGCAGCCGGAGCAGTGGCGCCGTCATCTTTAGCGTTAGTGGTGGAAGTGGTAGCGCCGAAAGAGAACAGAGGCGTGGTAGTGGCCAGCTTATCGGTAGTGGACGCCGACGACCCGAACGTAAACAGCTTGGCAGTATCGTTAGCCTTGTCGTTAGTGGCACCGCCGAAAGTGAACGGTTTAGCGGTGTCGTTAGCCTTATCGTCAGTGGTAGTAGAAGCGTTACCGAAGCTAAACAGAGGCTTGGCTGCTTCCTTAGTAGCATCCTTACTGGCGCCACCAAAGCTGAACAGAGGCTTAGCCGCGTCACTGTTGTTGTTGTTGTTGTTGTTGTTGTTGTTGTTGTTGGCAGTGGAGCCAAACGAGAACAGTTTAGGCGCCTGGTCAGCGGGCTTATCATCGGACTTAGTCTCGGACTTAGTTTCGGCCTTATCGTCAGTCTTAGCTAACGAGAACACCGGTTTCGTTTGCTTGGCGCCCTGAGCGTTAAACTGGAACGTGGGCCCCGTAAGTTCGACATCGGACTCAGAGTCGTCGCTATCCTTAGGCTTCGGTTGGCGGCCAAACTCAAACGCCGTGCGCTTCTTGGTGGGGACAGTCAGCAAAGTAAACGTGGGCCCTTTCACTTCCGTCTTCCCTTCGTCCTTCTTATCATCGTCGTCGTTGTCGCTATCGGTGTCGAGGTTGATCACGTCGTCCAGTGCCGCCGGCTTAGAGGTTGGTTGCGCTGGTTGTTCAGCAAGCTTAGGCGCCAGTTGCGCTGACCCGAAGGAGAACGCCAGCGACGGTGTCAGCGCCAGCGCATTGGCGCCGGCGGCAGCGGTAGAACCACCGAACAGAGGAGTGGCGGTAGTGGTGGGGGTGGCGGGTTTGGCGTCAATCTTGGGCTTAGTGGTGGCGCTAAACGAGAACGCCAGCGACGGCACCGAGGGGGTGGCGCTACCGCTGTCGGTGTGCTTTTTGAGCGAGGCGAAAGGGTTAGGCTTGTCGTCGCTCAGTTTGGTAGTGGTGGTGGTGGAAGGGAAAGCGGGCGCCGGCAGCGACGAGGCGCTGGTGTCGGTATGCTTTTTAAGCGACGCAAACGGGTTCGGCTTCTCGTCATTAGCCTTGGTCAGGGCGCTAGCGCTGGCGCCGGCGCTATTCGAGAATGGCGCTGAGGGCGCAAACAGCGACGCCGGCGCTGATGGCGCCGCTGACGGCGCTGAAGCAGTCGCTACTGGCGACGCCAGGCTCCCGTCAAACAAACTCAGAAACCCCTTCTCATTGAAATAGCGAAGATACAGCGAGCACGCCTGGCTAAAGTCCAGCACTTTATCCGTAGAGTGCGCCAGCGTAAGCGCCTTGATGAACTGAGAGTTGAGGGCGTATAACTGGTTCTTCTTATCGGCGCTAGTAGCAGCGCCAGTAGCGGCGTTACCGGGGGCGGCGGTGGGGACGCCGCCGAGACGGCGCCGGGGGCGGGCGATCTTGCGCTGGGCCATCACCTCCGCCAGCGCGAGCTTGGGCCCATTGCCCGGCTCGTCGGAGTCGCTGTCGAGGCGCCCCGGCCCGTCCTTGGTGATCTGGAAGTCAGCTCCTCTTTTAGCCATGCTTATAGCAAGAAAAACGGCGGGGAAGGTGAGGATGGGGGACTATCGCTGGCTGGGCGGGTTAGCGTTGCGAAGCGTGTGGGATAGGATGGCGCCGGTGCGCACTGATGGCTGAGTCAGCGGTTATATCAGCAACATCCAAATGGCGAAGCTAATAATAGTGGTTTAAACTTGAGCCACAAACTTCGAATTATCGTAAACAAGTCGCGTGAGAGAATAGTTAATGTGGCTAGTTTACATCTTGAATGGCACGGGTTCGACGTAGGTGATTTATGTGCCCTCACAAGAAGTGATTCCCTGACTATCGAACCATAACCTTAGATCGATCTTGGTTTGCAAGCAGAGAATGAAGCAAGGTTTAAGTTTCTAAAGAGCAAAGTGTAATTTTAAAGCATTGGCGTCAAAGGCTGTTGTAAGTCGTTATGCTTATCCTCATCAAGGAGATGAGTGAGGTCGTGAGTTAGAGAGGGTAGTGAGGGTAGTAAATGTCAACCATGCTCACACCCACACCAATTGATCACCACCATAAATGAAATAAAAGAAATTAACCATGAACGATAGATTGTTTGATTTGATTATGGTGGTTGAAGAATGGCAATTTAGTTTGGTATAAATTGAGGGGTGTAACCCTATCGCACGTGACCCACGTGACGTGCGACTCGCGCCTGGCCGCGGGCGGGGGGTGCAATTTTTTCATCACCAGCTCGCCAGAGATTTTGTTTGTACAGTAAAGATGGCGCCTAAGATCCAACAAACCAAGGCCGCTAAGGGTATGTGAGCTTCGTTTCAGGTGGCGTTTCAGTCCATGGGAGAACGCCTATTGTCATTACAAAAGGCTATTTCCTAATTCATTCAATTTGATCGGTATACTAACAGTGTTAGCTGCTGCCGCTTTGGCTGGTGGTAAGAAGGGTAAGAAGAAGTGGAACAAGGGTAAGGTCAAGGACAAGGCCCAACACTTGGTTGTGCTCGACCAGGAAAAGTACGACAGAATCATGAAGGAAGTGCCCACCTTCAAGTTCGTGTCGGTGTCGGTCCTCGTCGACAGACTTAAGATCGGTGGTTCGATGGCCAGAGTTGCTCTCAGACAATTGGAAGACGAAGGCATCATCACCCCCGTCGTCAAGTCCTCGAAGCAAGTTGTCTACACCAGAGCCGAGTAAATTCTGTACCAATAGCAATACACGTAATACGAACGAATCCATTTGTAGTTTTCAACATTTAACGGCTTTGTGCAGTTTTGGCAGTGACACGGGTCAGAACATCAAGCTTATTGCGCTCACTCTCCGATGCTCGTGGTCGCCCGGCGGAGGTTGTTTCTGTTGCCCAAGTTGCCCCTGTTGGCGCTGCTGGAGCCCCAGACCCACTCGGTGCTGCGTGTGATCCAGGGTAGTCACCAGCACGTGTACCGGGTGGTGCTGGCCGTCGACGAGTACCGCCAGTTCATTCCGTTTGTCGAGGACTCGTTCATCAACCAGCGCACGAACGAAGGCGTCCCCACCGAGGGCGGCCTCCGCATCGGCTGGCAGCAGTTTGAGGAGCGGTTTGTGTGCCAGCTCGAGTGTGTCCCCGGCCAGCTGGTGGTGGCTCAGCTGATGACGACGGCGCTATTCGACGAGTTGTATACTAAGTGGCAATTCACGCCGATGGGGCCTCATATGACGAAAGTCGACCTCAACTTGAAATACAAATTCAAAAACCCGATGTATAACGCGGTGAGTCTGATGTTCAGTGACCAGGTGACTCAGATCATGATTAGGGCGTTCGAAGACCGGGTAAAGGCGACGCCAAACCCCGTAGCCGAAGGCGAAACTAACCAACAAAAATAGACTTTATATAGATGTGTACATAGAACCAACATAGAATTAACGATTACTACTTCCATTGCCTCAATTTTCACCATCCAACTCTGTCTAACGCTGTCTAACTGTGTTTACCCTAGTGGGGGCTAACTCCGACGGGGCCGGTGGTGTCCCCGTGACTTTGAGTGATAAACGGGAAAGAAACGGCGCACCTAAATCAACAACTAATGTGATTTAGTCACGACGAATTAAATACGGTGTCAGTCAATGATGTTTTTATCTCCCACATCTCTTATTGGTAGCCCCATGTGTACAAAACGATAAGACACTGTTTTGGGACCCTTTTGTGTTATATAGCTGTGGCATTAATATTGGCTCGGAAGAATGGGTGCGTGCCACTCCCGGTGAGGCTGAAGGGGCGACTATCCAGCGCCACTCACCCCCATTCACTTGCAACATTGTGGTAGTTATTCATCAATTATATTCACATTCAGAGTCTTCTTTTTTTATACTCCCGATAATGCCTCTAACTGTCTCGTAGCCGTCGTTCGCGGACCCCCTCCCAGTGAGGCTATGGCCCTACCTCCGAGGGCCACCCCCCACAAGATTACCCGCAAATTACGACGTAAACCCACTATTTACCACAAACAATGACAAAAAACATCAAAAATTATTATTCTACATAAGTAATTAACGGAAAAGCCTCATCTAGTCTCCGCCAAACCCTACCTAAGTTGCTGTGCGGCCATGCCCAATAGAAACACCGCGGAATTTGTAGCGCGAAACCTTACCCTTTACCCACCACCGTCGCCCGCCGCTAGCCCACGACTTCTGGCCCTGCCCTATGAGCCATGCCCGACAAACATAAGCTCAAACTCTTCAGCCATTTTGGGAAGCACGACAAGGACGACCACGACCACCCGCAGATCCACCCCCAGGCGCTGGCCCCGCTGCAAAGCAACCCGTCGAAAAAGTTTCTCGGGTTTCACATCGGCAAGCACGAGCTGCAAGAGCTGTTGGCCCTGCCCACTCTTACCAACCTGAGCGACCCCCATGCCCGTGTCGGCTCCCCCAAGGTCGCCCCCGTGGCGCACCAGGCCGACACCCGCCCCGCCGAGGTTAGCAAGACCAATAGCATGCTGGAGATAAAGCGGTTTTTCAATAAGACGCCTAAATTTAGTTCAGGGCGCCGAGAAGTGCTGCCGCAGTACCTGCTGCCGCCGCCGATCCCGCCCAACCAGCTGCTGACGCTGTTGGCGACGTTGATCAACCAGACGCTGACCCAATTGCTCCACAACGCCCTGCAACTGCACTTGCAGCTGCACATCAAGGATCCGTTCAACGACGACAACCTGCCATACGTCAAGAAGTACGGCAAAATCGGCAAAGAATTGGGGCTGGGGGCCGGAGGGCTGGTCAAGTTGATCACGCGGCCGCTGGACGCTAAGACGTTCGCCGTCAAAGAGTTCCGCCCCCGCCGGTCCACCGAGCTGCTCAAAGACTACACGCGTAAGTGCACCGCCGAATACTGCATTGGGCTGACGTTGCGCCACGCCAACATCATCAAAACCTTGGACATCATCCAGGAAAACAACCGCTACTTCGAGATCATGGAGTACGCGCCCATCGACTTCTTCGGCGTCGTTATGCTGGGGAAAATGCTGCGCCAGGAGATTAACTGCTGCCTCAAACAAATATTGGAAGGGGTGCGCTACTTGCACAATTTAGGGCTCGCCCACCGCGACTTAAAGTTGGACAATTGCGTCATCACCATGGACGGCATCTTGAAGATCATCGACTTTGGTCTGGCGGTAATCTTCAAGTACCCCTACGACCAGTACGGGCGGGACCTGATCCATCCCTGCCACGGGATCGTCGGGCTGGACCCGTACTTGGCCCCGGAGGTGTTGCGGCTGCCTAACTCATACAACCCCCAGCCCGTCGACATCTGGAGTGTCGCCATCATCTACTGCTGCATGACGCTTAAACGGTTCCCGTGGAAGATCCCCCTGGCAGAGAAGGACAACCTGTTCATGCTCTATGAGATGCCCGACGACCTGTGGCACGACTACTACTTGCTGAACGAGTGCCACAAGTTGTTGTTGCAGCAGCGCAAGTTGAAGAACATGGTGGTGCGGCTGAATAAGAAGAAGAAGCTCTTGGCCGCCGACGGCGGTGACGCTCCAGTAGTTGGTGGTGACCCTGAAGCAGCACCGCTAGCACCTGCTGATGCTACTACGACTACTACAGAGCCAGCTCCTCCAGCGGCAGCAGCTACCGCCGCAGTGACTACGCCCACTCCCGAGCCCGATGCCGCTAACCCTGACGCCACCGCGCGACCAAAAACCGGCGAAGAACCATCAGAACTCGACTTACTCCGCCAGGATAAGACCCTCGATACCGCCGAGGTGCTCAGCGAAGAGCAAGAACGCGAGATCGAAGAGCAATTGAAGGATATCGACGTCAAACTCGAAGAATTCGAGGTGAAAAAGAAGGAGATGAAGGCGAAGTACGAAGCCGAACGGGCCCGCGATCCTACGCCCAAACCCGTGGTCGAAGATAGCAAGAAGAAGACCGCGCACAAGCAGATCCACGGGCCCTACCGGTTGATGCGGCTCTTGCCCCACGCGCTGCGACCGATCATCCACAAGATGCTCCAGGTCGACCCGAAGAACCGGGCGCTGATGGAGGAGATCTTTGCCGATGAGTGGATCTCGGAGATCCACTGCTGTACGTTAAAGCACCGCGGCCTGGGGGTGGACGACGACGACGAGGTGGTGGTCAAGGGCACGCCGCCGCACGAGCACACGGTGGTGTTGGAGGGCGAGCCCGAGGAGAAGAAGTGAAAAATGAGGTTTACTATGGCGGATAACGGATCGGACTCACACCAGGCTTTTGCCGCACATATACCTCCACGGCCGGTAATGGCCTTAATTTCGCAAAGACAAACTAATTTCACCCGAACCCGTCGTGGGGGTGGGAAGGAGGCACATAGAGAAAGCCATGAATACGGAAATACACACGGTAGAGGTCGTTCCCGAAGTGGCGGTGGCGGTAGGCGAGAGCTATGGTAAGCTATTGTCCTGCACTTTAGTGCGCTTATGAGAGCGCTTACGTAATCTATCGGTACTGGGGGTACGAGATCCCCTCTGCAGTGCCCTGTAGAATTAAGCCACACGGCTAGCCACCCCCGAACGACATCGTCTAAGGGAAATTTGGAGTACAATAGGGGTAAGATAGACAATTGAGACATTACTGTCATTACCACCGAATTGGGCCACGACAATCGCTGACGAGTACAACATGGGGAAAACGCGTCGTCAGGTGAGTTGATTAGGAGTAAGCAGCGATGTCGTGTTTAGGAACTTCATCAGGCCATGCTTTCTGTAGTAACGGTGCTTTCTAGTATTTGCCAGGTGTCTTTACGGTAGTCTAGAATTTTAGGTGGCAAATGAGGCGGAGTTCTCGGAGGGGAATGCCGTTCCATCCGGGTTACACGAATGTTTAAGGATAAAAGGAGAATTGAGGGCTATGCCTAGCAGCTGTTTAATTGTGTATATCACGTGGTGGAGGTGGCGGGGTGTTTGGTAAAGGGTGTTCTATTTTGGGTGGATTTTGAGTGGGGTGGCCCCTTTGGGCTATGCCTGTCTGGCGTGTGTGTGCCCGTTGACGAGGCGACGAGCAGGCGGGGTTAGCTTGGCACCAGCCGCGAGCGGTGTTAGCCGCGCCGTCATGGCCAAATCGGGCGATGGCGGCGCCGGTGCCGCGATAGCCGCCAGCGCCTAAACGATATAACTCAGGTAATGGGAGACGACGTTGTAGAGTAATACCAGAGCCATCCCAAGCCACCGGCGCCACTGGCGCCGCCAAAGCCACTCGTCGCTAGGAGCAAACGGAGCTATAGTCGCGAGCGAGGGTCGCGCCAGGCCCACTGGCGCTGGCTTGGCATATCCGAACCCGGGGCGCGGGTATCGCCAGACCACCGCCGTCCCGAGAACTGCTCGCGAGGCTTTGCGCCCCCCGGAAAAAATCTCCAATCGGGACTAAATTGCCGCGTGCCCCCCGCGGCTGATCGTGGTGATCCCCAGGGGTGTTTGGGTCGTGAAGGGCGCTGTTGGTGACTGTTTCATCGTGGCAAATTGTGGTGAGTTTACGTCGCTTTGTCGTCGGGGGGGCTGCAGCCGCTCCAGCGTGGGCTCTACAAAAATCACGCGCTCGGACCGGACGGATAAGACACGGCGACAACATCCCCACAGACAATGCACTCAGCCTTGTCAATCTGCAAGGTGGACACCCGTGCTAGCGGGATAGTCCGCGCCGTTTTTGTTCAGGGCGCCACCAAAAATACCCGAACGCCACGAAAAACAAAAAAAAATCCCGAGAACCAAACACCAACAGTGGCGCCAACGGGGAGCGGCCCTCCCCTCAATAGTCATTGGTTCGATTAATAGGAGACACCTGGTTTCACCTCAGATTAGCCCGACACGGTGTAGTTTCCTCGTCGGGACATTGTCATTAGTAACCTGCACCAGAATGAGGCAATTACACAGCAACCATCCCCGGCCGGGACTGGCTCGATCCGGGGGCGCCGCGCCCATATTAGCGCCTCGCGGAGATCATGGAGCGACGGGTGATACGTGTTCCACCTGTCTCGTCATCGTCAGGTATTTGGCGTTTGGCTAACCGTAAAATTTTTGGCCCCAAATGTGGTCGGAGTACTTGGCGACGTGGGGGGCACGGCTTTTGCGCTTACTCATCGTCGATTGTTAAAGTTTCGGCCGCTTTCCCTTTTCGCGCGGTAGCCGCACCAGCCGAGCCGATCGACGGGGCGAGATTCGCGGGTTGGGACACAACCAAAAGGGCGGTAAGGGCGGGAAGTGAGGGTGTCATCGTCGAGTTCATTTAGGGGTGGGTGGTCGGGGGCGTATCTCCGCAGAGCCAGCATTTTGATGGTCACTATTGTTTACTTCGTCGTCATCGTTTGAGTCTCAAACTGTGTCGTTTGCGCTCGTAACCAGGGCGAATAGGGGAGTGAGCTCGGTTCGGGGCGCCAGAGTTATCGCCGACGCTAGTGTCAAAGAAACGGTGAGATCATTTTTCCCTCCCTCCCTTGATCGCTAATAAGCTCTTAGCCTGTCGAGCAGGGGGTGCCAGCCAGAAAAAGAAAAATAAATTAACTATTCCTCATTATGGAGTGTAAATGCGGGCGACCGACAAACCGTAACCAACAAATTAGTAATCGCTACAAAACAGGTTTTTCTGAGACAAAACTCCAAGGCAAGCGTCAGGTGGTGCACCTCGTATAGTGATCAATTTAAAACATAACAAAGCAGACCCGAGGTCAAGCCACGTATAAATTTAGTTGACGGCTCATCGTTCCCATCGTTCCACTCGTTCCACTCGTTAACCAGTGGGGTGTCATTTAGTCTCTGAACAAAACACAATTAGGCACTACTACGGGTAATTGTTTAGCGACTGCTTTTAACAATCAGCAAGCATAGGTTGATCTACCTGGCAAGACAAAATCACTAATCCAATCTGGCCAAGGTTAGGATGTTCACATTCGATGGTTACAGTCAGTGTTGGTTGTGTCATGTTCATTTCGTTAATCTATTGAGTGCCCATTGCGGGCGGTCATAATCTCTATATGCTCGTCGTGACCTTCGTATCCGTTATAATCCCAAAATCAATATCCTCTGCCAGGTGGCGCGCCGGCGGCCGACAATCACAGCTCTTGCTTCACCTTGGCGTAGCAGCAGCTGTTGGCCTCGATGTGGTTGACCATCCAGTCGTCGACGTTGGCAAAGTGCGCCCCGCACATCCGGCACTTGCCGGGTACTTTTGTGCGCTGGTCCTTTTTGGTGCCGTTGGGGTACTGGAAGTGGATCGCCTTCAAGTGGTTCTTGAAAGTGTCGCACCGCAGGAAGATCCCCGTGTTGTGGCAGCAGTGGTCCTCGCCGTCCTCGTTGGCGGCGCGCTTAAACGGACACTTGAATTGCCCCTTGTCGGAGCCGATCTCCTTCCAGTGGCACTTGATGTGGCGGAACAAGTCGTTGGGGCGGGCAAACCCGCGCTGGCAGTACTTGCACACGTGCGGGCGCAGCGCCGGCTTCAAGTGGGTCAGCTTGTGGGTGGCCAAGTTGGAGAAGAACAACTTGCACTCGGGGCACTGGCGCTTCTTGCGTGGCTTCCATTGCTTCTTGGCCAGCAGCGGCAGCGCGTCGGCCAGCGACACCGCCCCGTCGTCGTCCAGGACGTCGCTCAGCTGGTGGTGGTGCACCACCACCGGCGGCATCGCCAGCGCCGCGCCGGGCGCCGGCAACTGCTGCCCCAAGTGGGGCACCAGCTCCAGTCTCAACTGGGGGGGCAGGGGCCGTGGCAGCACCAGCACCGACTGCGGGGTGGGGGCAAAGTTGTATGCCAGAAGCTGAACGGGGTGGGCGTAGCCCACCGGCGGCGCCAATGGCGGCGCCATCATCGGGTACGGCGCCGGCGCCGGCGCCAGCGCCGCCAGGGTGGGGAACTCTAAGAGCAGGTGGATCAGCGGCAACTGCACGTTGGTATGGGGTTGCACCGTGTTCAACATTTTTTGGTCGGTGGGCGGTGGATGGCGGGGGTGGTGAAGTTTATAAATCATCGCTGAGAATAGGGGTTCGGTCGGGAACGGGAAAATCTCTGGAACCGAAACTCGCCCCATCCGGACGGCATTGCCGTGCCGCCAGGGCTGCACACCGGTGCGTCATAGTGACAATGCACGCAGAATACCAGGTGGATGAGGGGGGGGAAAAACACCCCCAACCGTCTGCCAGCGCCGGACGCTGCGCGATAATTAATCTTGCCCCACCAGGCGCGAGCGCCGCGGCGATGGCGGGTGGCGACCAGGCTTAGGGTTACCGCAGCCGTCTACCGCTGCCGACACATACCCCTATCGCCCCCCACCATCCGACACTGTGTCTCAGTTGCCGGGCAAGCGCCCTAACCAGGGGTTCTCCGGACCGGATTCGTCCCATCCACCGTGGGTTCCGTCTCTTGGCACCACTCAGCGGGCGCCCTGCCCCACCGCGCGCTGAGCGCAGCGCGCGCCCAGCCCTGGCCGGCGCAGCGCCTTCCAGGGCGATTCCGTGGCCTCCGGCGACAGGTGCGGCAACCCTTTGGCCCTGGCGCTGCATCATGACATCTTGTCCGCTTTAGGGAAAGGCGCAGACGGCGCCAGCCTCGCCATTAGCGACGTGAAGTGAGGGATATACGGAAACGTTAGCGGAAGAAGCCGCTGCGACCAGCTGCGCTGTACCCATGCTAGGCTACCGTCGCCGGCACCGTCAGGAGACCACCCCCTCCTCCCTTCAGAGTGTCTCCGGCCCACCACGCCTAATTTCCTCGACTATTGGCCACGATTTCCTACCACGGTATCGCCGTTTTGCGGGCGGCTTGCGGCCCGGACTTTTCGCGCGGAGACAACCGGGGATTATCCCCAAGTGACTACCCCCCGCCCCGCTGACACGGGCCTAAAACGCCAAATGCCGCCAGAGCAAACATTCGTGCCACAAAACCTAGCGAGGACAATAGTAGCCCGTTCGCTTTTGGGGCGTATCTCCGTATACGCAGTGGCCACGTCCAGAAACGCTAAGTTTATTTTCGAGGGGTGTGTCGCTTGCCCCACGGGTTCAGCCGGTCCGTCAGATAGTGATCGGTGGTGTGTCTCCACACGGCTACCGTGCTCACCCCCAGAATTCGACCTAACCAGGTAAGTTGATCCCCCGGAGTTAGCACCACCACCACCACCAAAGCCACCGCTAGTGGCTTATTAACTCCCTATTACTTTCACTACCCCAGCGGTCTCCGTCGCTCGACCGTGGCAAACGCCGCCGCCGCCCGCGTTTGCTCTGAGGCCTTTTGCCCGTTGCCTAGTGTTGCTGGGGCCAGTGCGATTTGTCGCACTCGCGACCGTGGCGACGCAGCGACGAAGGTAAATACCGCAACAACGCACCCTGGGGGTGGACTCCACAAACAGACACCGGTCTAAACTGGGGGTGGTAGACGGTGGGGACCCATGGCTATTGTGGCCTATTACTATCGCCATTTCACTAAAAAGAAAAAAAGCTCGCGTGGTGGATCAATTTCCTCGCTGTCTCACTACCGGTGACGTTAACTGCCGTGCGCACATTTTCTGGGTGCACTGGCGTGCGTGCACCGACGATCCTGGCACGGAAAAGGCCTAGCCCCACCATTAGCCTCACACCCCCGGCACCTCGCCTATCCGCAACCGTAAATACGGGTCATCCCCAGTGACAAACCACGGCCAGCGGTGCCCCTATCTCGCGTGCAGCGATCACGGAACAACTACGGAACATATCGTCCAGCCATGTCGCCCGGGATAGGGGTAACCTAGTCGTGGTCACTCCTAATATTCGCGACCGGGTTTATACGACGGAGCTGAGTTCGGCACTCGGCCCGCCGACGCTTCCGAGCGCGATCGTGGAAATTCTATGGTGGCTACACACAATGAGGACACACAGGCTATCAGGATGTGTATTAAGTTTAAACTGGTATATGTCACTGTCTATATGAACTAAGCCTTTCTCAGTTTAACGTGGCTGTGGCCGGCGGCGGCGCCGGTGGCGGTCGCCGACGACGCGTCGTTGGCAGCGGCGTTGGCGACGGCCTTCTTGCCCTTGGTGCCCTTGGAGCGGTACACCTTGATGTAGAACGAGATGAACAAGATGAGGTACGAGGTCAAGATCAAGTACCCGTAGGCGGCGGCGGCGGGGGTACCGTAGCAGTCGCCGTGGTTGGGCAACCAGGGGAAGTAGAAGTAGGCGTAGTGGGTGTAGGTGGCAAAGTAGACAAACACCAAGTCGATCAAGAACTGGATGATCTGGAAGCGGGTCACCCATTCCTTCCACCACACCTTGATGCCGCGGGCGGAGAGGAAGTAGTACCAGTACATGACGACGTGCACCCACAAGTTGAGGGTGATGGGCACCCATTCCACCGACGTCTTACCCGACAACTGGGTGTAGCAGAGAAGCGCGGTGGCCCCGTGGTGGTACACGTGCAAAAACAACAACTTCTTCTTCTTCAAGATGAGGAACACGGTGTCGATGAGCTCGATGTACTTGGTGAGGTAGTTAAGGTAGTACAACGTCACCAACTTCTGGGTGAAGGCGCCCTTGTCGCAGATGGCGTAGAAGATGCCGCGGCGCGCCACCATCGGCACCAACTGCTCGACACAGAGCAACAACAACACCAACAGCGCCACCGTCAAGAAGATGTTGTGCAACTGGAAGGGCCCGTTGAGCTTGAGCGCGGGCATGTTGAGGGCGTTGATCAAGGCACGCCCGCCGAAGATGATGATGTAGTACACCACGATGACGCCGACGGCCTGGTAGCCGTTGGCCAAAAACGTCTTGTTGTGGATCCACTCAAAGTCCTCGGCAGGGTAGCCCACGACCTTCTCGAAGCAGTAGGAGAAGATCGGCCACAAGTGGAGCCCAAACGGCCGGTCCAACGTCGGGGGGAAGGTCACGTCCACAAGCGGGTGGGACTGGAACGCGTCGAACATCGGTGGTTTGTTATGGTAGAGCCTGGGCGTGAGTTTGCTTTTATAAAAAAAAAATTTCACCGCTGTCAGGCACGTGATTTTCCCCGTGGCGCGCGTCGCGACGTGGCCTTCACTGCTTCCCGCGGCAACTATAGGGGTTGAGATGCTGGCAGAAATGATCGGCAGAAAAACCCAACAAACTCGTAACACTTGCCCCCTATAGCTGGAGATGACTTCCTTTACCTCTACCTACTCTGCTACACTTTAGGATCCACAGCTTCCTCGCGTTGCTGTCCCTAAGCCACCACGCGCCGAACCCTGTCCTACCCCACACCTCAGCGACCTCATCGCAAGCCCGCCGCCGCCGGCCCCGCCCCCTCGACACGTGTCTGTATTAACCTTGCTCAAATCCAGTGGCCACCCCTACAAATTATCAAATCGACAACTCGTTATCGTCGAGTTGCCCAAATACCGCCCTCTGCAGCCTCACTAGCCTCTCGGGCGGCCTATCACGAAGCAGCGAAGACGCCTCGCGCAGGACCTCGGCCTCCCGTAAATCTCGCAATCACCGGAGACCCCAGCCACCGACAGGCGCAACAGAATACATAATAGTGAATGTGATGATCATCTCATCACAGTAGCCCCGCCAACCGGTGGCAGAGCAAAGAAACCCAAAACATCACAAAAACCACAAAATCAGGTTTTTTTCGAAAAATTCCTCTGGTTATTACCGATTTTGTGGCTGGTAGCCGACTCGTAGTCATCGCTGGTGGTGCTCACTAGTCACCGCTTTTTTCTACCTGGTAGTCGTCGGCTACGTAAATCTCGCACCGACGCTGCTTACAGGCAGTACCCACCGGCGACGTGTAAACGTCAATGTTTACCATATGTCATGTATTCGTTAGTCGCGTAATCATTACAGGTGGTGTGTATCTATATAACCATTCGTCGCACATGTCATCGTCTCGTCTCTCACCCTGGTTTCTACTGCTTTTCCGGAAGCAAGTTCAAGTCGAACCACCCCAAAAAGTCGTCCTCCTGGCTCATGTTCTCCAACCACCCGTTCAGCTGTTGCTGGAAAAAATTGTCCATCTGGTCGGCCACCCCCGGGTACTCCATCAGCGGGAGGCCCTGGACGTCAGGCCCAAGCACCAGCGGCGCCTGCGGGGGAGCGGGGTCAAACGGCTGTTGCTGCTGGTTCCCGTCCCAGTCCGTTTCCGATTTAATTGGCGGTGGCGGTGTAGGTGCGGCTGCAGCTGCTGCCGCCGAGGCCATTTGCGGCACAGGCGTGGCGAGGGTGCCGTTGCCGTCCTTGTGGCCGTCGTGCATCAGCCCCGTGGCTTCAAGCATGGCCAAGGGGATCCCGTTGATCTCCAACGGCTTGTTGTTACCCTCAGCGTTTACTCGAGCCTGAGTCATTGCCTGGTCGGTGGGGATCAACGTGGTGATGGTGGTGCCGTTCGGGGTGGTGGTCATCAACGTCTTGAAGTCGTCCTTCGTGATCTGATTGTAGAACGGCAACGGCGCGAGTTTGCGGTCGCATTTGGCTTTAGGCACCGGTTTACCTTCCTTCTCCAATACCGTACGCCGCCTGGCTTCGTGGACGCACCACACTAAGTCGTAGAACAACAGCGCTGTGAGGTGCAGTCGCATCCGAGTGATGATCGATTCGTTATCGTCGTCGCTATCAGCCAAGAAGATCTCAGGATAGGTGTAGAGAACGATATTCAAGTTCTCCAACACCTTGGCGTTACGACTGATATCGTTTTTGAGGTCCTTCCACGAAGATAATGTGTTTCTGAGTAATCTGTGTACGGTGACGATCAGCTGGCGGGCCAGGTCGACGAACTTATCGATCAAGTACCGCAGCAAGTGGAGCTTAAATAACATGAGCACCAGGTACTCAAGCGCTTGGCGCACGTAAATGGGAAGTTCAATCAACAGGATCTGGGTCAGGATCATCTTCAGCGTTAACGTGACGATACGGGTCGCCAGTAGGTACGCCAGCGACACGTAGCGCACCTGGTCCTCGATAGGAGTACCGGGCAAGAAGGCAAAGCAAGCAATCATGAGTTTGATGTATAAGTGGTAGATCTCGATCGCCAGCCCCTCGGTGATGTTCAATTTAAACTTTAACCGGTCAAGTTCTCGGTCTAAAATCGCAAGCAGCGCTGCTCGATTCAGCGGCTCAAGCAACCCGTCTGCTCTCGTCACCAGCACCCCCATCACGTTGATCAACTTCAGCTGGAAGATCAGCAACGAGATGAGACACCGGAAGTCCTTGGGGAGGTGTTTGTCGACTCTAGCGTTCTCCAAAAGGTAGTCGGTGGTATTGATGCTGGGTGGAAGCCCAAGCACCAGCAGCCAGAACTGGTCGGCAAAGAAGATCGCCAACCACAGCCGTGTCCGCCAGGTGTCGGCATCAGGGCCCAATGAGACCTGAGTACGAGTAAACTCCTGGATGAAACGACCGCCACGATGGAGACCAAGCTGAAGCGCTAGGTTCTTGGCAAGTCCAATGAACCGGTAACTGCAGTCGTCCAATACTTTTTCGTTTGGTAGCGGCCACATTGAGAGGATTAAGAGCAGCTGGATCACGTGTGTCAGTCTCGGTGTACGGATCCAGCACGTCTCAATCGCTAGCTGTTTGATAAGTGACGCTAACAGCATGTATAGCGTAGGCTCTGGCTCCAGTAATGACGCTGTAAGCATCACCACCCAGAAGAGAAGCTGCAGCTTGTGGTAGAGCTCGTTGGCCAGCCGCAGCGATAATATCGGCAAAAACGGGAGGTTCTTGGTCATAAACAGTTCGTGAAGCTCGTTAGCTTTATCGGAAGTCAAAGTTACCTCGCCAAGGACATACTCCGAGAGCTGGGGGTATTGCGGCGCCAGCTGTCTCTGAGGGGTGTCCAGCGGTGCTCCCAGGGTGGCACTGGTTGCCGGCAGGTTATCCAGCCCCTCCTGTAGCACTCCGTGGAGCTGGGGACCGTTATTATGGCCAATCAGGTCGTTAAACGCCGGCAGCAGTTCCACATAAGGTAGCGACGCCTGCGGTGGCAGCAACGCCGACATCAGCGGCTGAGAATACATCGGCATCTGCATCAGCATGTTGACGTTGTGTTGCTGTAACGCTTGCGTTAATAGCGTTTCGTTTTTGGTGAGCATTTCGATCTTAAGCTTCAACTCGTCAACATCGGTCTTGAGCAGCTGGATCTGCAGTCCCTTCTTGGGACGAAACTGGGGGTCAATCTCACACTTCAAACCCATCTTCTCGCACCGCTGACACGGGTTGGGCATGGTTTCCAGCGCGTTGCACTTGATCTTGTGTTGGCGGCAAAAAGTGCACAGAGTGACGGGTCGGTGGCCCGAGGCTTTGCCCAGCTTATCCTCTAGCAGCGTCGGTTGTGGCTGAGCCATGGGGGCCAGATTCAGTGGCTTTCGGCTGCGTTTGGCTGGTGGTTGGGGCAGCAGTGCCAACATCGGGGTAAGTGGTGGCGGCAACGCCGAGCTCAGTTTGCGTTTTCCCAGGGCAGGCAATAACGGCACCGGCGACGACACCCCCAGGATACCGCCCAACGGCTGCGGCAGCGGCTTGGGGAGGATTTTGACTTTGGTCTTGTCCATGGCCTAAAGCTAACGCTAATCGGGGCCGACAAATAAAAGTTTTGTCTTGAGTGCGCCCTCCTGCATACAGGCATGCTGATCAAATTGATAATTTACCGATGACCACAAACGGGGCAAGGGATGGCGCCAGGGGAAGTGGGTGGCTGCCTCGGGTAACTCCGTGTTTCCTAACCCAAACATACAGCAACCATCGACGATTGACCACTTTTTAAACCGTAAAAACAAAGGTGAGGCTGTTATCTAATCCATCACCTGTGGTCGATGCTCCTCCCTGTTAGGGTATTTTTTTAACAAACTAGATGCCCGTCCCTGCACACAATTGATGAACATTCGAAGCGCGGCATTTACCAGCTGCACCCACCCGGCATCCACACGGCACCGAAAGCTTTGCCGTGCTCTGAGAAGGAATTAACCTCGGGGTTATAGGTCCCGTAAATTTTTCGATGTTTGTTCTAAAGTAACTAGAGTAATTCTGAGCCGTTGACGCTTACATAAACCATTTTAAAGTAGTATTCCTGCCATTGACCTCATCTCTGTGACACCTACTGTTTTCGTCTTGGCATTTCGCCCTTGTGGCGTGTTGGGCACACAGTAACGGGGGCAGATTCCCCGAAAAGACACTGCGTTAGCGGGGGGGGCGGACACAAAAACCCCGTGACGGTATCCCTAGTGCTTTGTGACCCCGGATACGGGTGTTTTTGTTCGCCTTTAACCACCCCCCCAAAAAAAAAAAAATGCTATGTGCTTGGTATGTGTCACGTGATGTGATGTTGATGCAAGTATTTTTCTTTTGCCCCTCATACCCCGGTAATGTGCGAACGGTCGCTTACTGGCACCCATCGATCCAGCGGTTGAAATGACGGGATTAAGCGAGACCCTTGGGTGGCAAGTGATTCTTTCAATTGAAAAACAAACAAATTAAAGATGACTATACACTGAATATCGTGGTGGTGGTGGTAAATGTGGTATTATTAAAATTTTTCGTAGCTCATATGCCTCTTGCAGTTGGTGGAGAGGTGGTGGTGGTGGTGGTAGTGGGAGTGACTTAGGCCTCCTCGTCTTCTTGTCTGGGGTCGCCAATACCATCTTCATAGATGGCAAACACGCAGTCGGCCTCTGGCAAGCACGGCGAGTCGTAGATCTTGCAGATTCTCGTCTCCGCCCGCCCCTTACGGAGCGACAACCGCGTCGTCAGCGCGTGGGCAAGGATGTTACCGCCAATGGGCTTCTTCGGGTCTGGGTTGTACATGTTACTCATCCCGTCGACTTGGGACACCACCTGGTTGGTGATCACCACGGCGATGCCGAACTCGTCGGCTAACCGCTGGAGGTACCGCATGTACTTGGCGACGCTCATTTGCCGGGCAGAAAGCTCACCACGCCCAGCGTAGTCGGTACGGTAAAGCGACATGATCGAGTCGACGACAAGAAGCGAAAACCGCAGCTCCGCCATCATCTGGGCCGCCAAGTTAAGCAAGTTAAGCTGGTGTTCGGCGTTGTAGGCACGGGCGTAGGCCACGTTGTCAAGACAGTCGTTGGGGTCAAGCCCGTAACGTTCAGCAATCAGCACTAACCGGTTGGGACGGAAGGTACCTTCAGTATCGATGTATAAGCACTTGCCTTCGCCGCCACCCATATCGACGGGGAGCTGGCACGTCACCGCCAACGTGTGGCAGATCTGCGATTTACCGGTTCTGAACTCACCAAAGATCTCGGTGATGGAACCGGTCTCGATACCACCGCCAAGCAACGTGTCCAACTGCTTGGAGCCAGTAGTAAGACAGATGAGCTCCAGTCGCCGCAGGTGGAACTCGGAGGCAGTAGTGAAACCCAAGGGCACAAGCTTGGCGGCTTCAGCGGCGATCTTGTCTGCTTTAGCTTCGGAGATTCCCTTGACGGTGATCAAGTGCTTTTTGGGGGTGTAGGCGATCAGCTCGACCGTGTTGTAGCCTTCAGCGCGTAACTTTTTGATGTCCCCGGCAGAGATGCCGTTGCCTTCAAGGCTCTCGATCAAGGTGGGACCCACCTGGACGTCTTCAGCGTCGTCAGCAGCGTACAGGGGTTGGGGTACGGGCTCTTCAGTCATTGTCAGTTGGCAGTAGTAGTGGCTAGTAGGTAGAAATAAATTCAGACGTGTCGCGCGTTGTGGAGAGAAAAACAGCGGGAATGACCCAGTGATGGGGGCTTAGACGAGGAATTCCGAGGCAGAAGAAACGATGGTTTGACTATGAAAGTTGAAATTTGTCAGCTTCGATTTGGCTAGATTTTTCACTTTTTGTAAATTTGAAGCTGATTTCCACTTAACATAGGATATGTTTGATGAATATTGAGGATGATGGTAGTTCGAATCTCACTGGTTGAATATGAGTGACTTTCTCTAGTGTGCATCATTGGGATCTATACAGGATGATGGTCACCTTTTGATGCTCAACTCTAACCTAGTTTTGCTTTTTATTGCTGGTATGGTTGCTGAGTTAGCACTGCGACTGCCATAGACCTAAGTTCTCAGCGCGGAAACTCTGGTAGCGGTGGTGGAAGCCGATGACGTCATCATTCCACACCCTCTTCGCCCTACAAAATGCCGGACGTTTCTCCCCCACGACAACGGTTCACAAAATCGTCACCGGCAGCGGGCCAGGCTGGGAGTAGCCATGGGCGGTTCTGTAGTCTAGTTGGTTATGACGCATGCTTCACACGCATGAGGTCCCCGGATCGAGCCCGGGCAGAATCATCTCTTCTTCCTTTCTGTTGTTTTTGTCTCTATCGAGGTATCTTCTCAATGGAAGCGTCCCCCACTGGTGAATGATACCACAGTTATGAGCCCCGCCCCTGTCACCAGCCAGAATTCCGATTGTTTCCATTCGGCCCAGAGTCCCCAGGCATCGCCGAAATTTCACACCGCCCCCCCCCGCGTTAGTAGCGTGTCCCTCTCCCCATACATACGCCTATCTCCGCTAGTTACTAGGCCAGCACACTACCACACCGTCGCCGTTATCACTAGCAACAATTAGGCAGTTGCGAACAAATATTATAGTGACTCATAACTCGCACCATCAATTGCCATTGCCTCCACTACAAAACACGTATTACGCCGTCTACTGGCCTAAATTCTCTCTCTTATCTATCAATTGCCAGCGTCTGTGGTGCCATCGCTCCCATTAATTCCCTCAGTCGCCCGTCTAAGCCTCAAAAACGTCGTGACTAATCAGCGGATCTCGCGGACGGGAGGCCCCGATATAAGTAACCCCGCGACTGCTTGCGAACGCGATCGACCCCAAACCAGCCCGCCAAAATGTCGACTCCCTACCGAGATCTGCCCGCCAAACCGCCGTCAAACCCGCTGCAGGAACTGTTCAACGAGTTCCGTAACCTCGAAGAACTGTTGCCCCCGTCGTTGAGACGCCTGGCGCTGCAATTGTTGGACAACTTGTACATCGAAACTCCCCAAAACGAACGCGAACGCCAGCAATGGTACCGGGGCCAGTCCCAGCTGAGACTGTCGTCCCGCCAGCCTGATGTTAAGGACCAGCAGCAGGGCCAGCCGCCCCAGGGGTCGCAGGCCGAGCGCCAGAACAAGTGGTTGCGCCGCCTTTCCGTGCTGGAACACGGGCGTGAGCTGTCGCCCGTGCCCGTGCCCAAGCCCAAGTTCAACCCCCACCAGTTCCTGCCCGCTATGAACACTAAGCAGCTGTCTACCGGTGTGTTGTGGTGTACTGAGCGCGCTACCGAGTACGGGTTTGACCCCGAGGACCCGGCCTGGGCCAATATGGGTCAAGGTGCCCCCGAACACGGCGACACCATCCCTGGTTCGTTCCCTCGTCCCAAGCTGATCCCGGTGCCGGTGCTGGCGAACGAATACGCCCCTACTGCGGGGGTGAAGCTGTTGCGGGAAGCGGTGGCCAATTTGTACAACGAGACCTACCGTAAGGATAAGGCGAGCAAATACACGTGGAAGAACGTGTGTATTGTCCCTGGTGGGAGAGCGGGGCTCACGAGAATCGCCTCGATCATCTCCGACTGCTACCTCTCGTTCTTCTTGCCCGACTACACTGCCTACGCGGAAATGTTGTCGCTTTTCAAGAACTTCTTGCCCATCCCCGTGCCTCTTTCTGAATCGGACAACTACCAGGTGCACTTGGACCTTATCAAGCGGGAAATGGACCGTGGGGTCCAGGCGTTGCTCACCCTGAACCCGCGTAACCCCACCGGAAGATCGATGCTGAGAGAACAGCTTCAAACTTTGCACAACATGTGCCGGGAAAAGTGTCTTTTGATCATGGACGAGTTCTACAACTACTACTTCTACGACGAAGGGTGCACTGGCTCGTCGATCTCGTCGGCGGAGTTCGTCGAGGACGTCAACAAGGACCCTGTGCTCATCATCAACGGGTTCACCAAGGCGTTCCGGTTGCCCGGGTGGCGTATCTGCTGGGTGGTGGGCCCCGAGGAGTACATCCTCAACTTGTCGAGTTCGGGGTCGTACCTCGACGGGGGGCTGAACGCCCCCTTCCAATACACGTGTGTCGACTTCTTGAAGCCGGATCTCGTCAAGGAAGAGATGAAGGCGTTGCAGGTGCACTTTAAGATGAAGCGGGACTACATTGTCGGTCGCCTCACCAAGATGGGCTTCCCCTTCGACCAAGGCAATAACAGCACCAAGACCCCCAACTCCACCTTCTACATGTGGCTCAACTTGGCCCACTTGCCGGGCAAGTTGTCCAACTGTCTCGGGTTTTTCCACGAGTGCTTGCACGAAAAGGTCATCGTTGTGCCCGGTTTCTTCTTCTTGATCAACCCGCAAAACTTGCTGCGTATCGATGACATCATCTGGTACCACTACGTGCGTATCTCCTACGGGCCCGAGTTCCACCAGGTGGTCAAGGGGATGGACGGTATCGAGCGCATCTTGGACCGCTTCGGGTGCTTGCCTTACAAGCTTGAACAAAAGACGTCGACCACGCACGCTCAGCCTACTGCTACTGCTTCTGCTTAGACTTAAAAATATACACGAATCTAGAACTCTACTTACAAAGTGGCAAGCCCGGCAGCCACCGACTGTTGCAACGGCACCGAAAGCGGCTTCGCCCCCAGCATGTACGACAGCAACAACACCTTCAGCACCTGAGGCTCGGCCACCGTGCCCATGTGGCGGGTGGTGTTGTCCTTGGTGTTTTGGTAGGTGAAGTCCAATTGGCCCTGGGGCCCTTGTTGTAAGTACAACACGTGATTCTTGGGAACGGCCCCACGGTACAGCTGGAACACCAGTCTCAATTCGTCCAACCCACGGTTAATCGGTTCACGCACTTCCTTCGCCTTAGGGTTGGCCAAGATCAGCTTGATGTAGCCGTCCTTCAAGTGGTTGAAGTCGGTGTTACGCACGGGCGAGAATCTCACCATAAACTTAACGCCGCCGTCCAACAACTTGTCGATCACACCCACGTTGGCTACCGGGTCCAACAACGTGTCGATGTTGACGCCTTGCAACAATTGCTTGGCCTTAGGCAAGTCTTCCTTGGCCACGTAGATGCCTACACCGTACACTTTGAAGCTGACGAACGTCACCGTACGCACCCCGGTACCGACAAGCACCCAGTCGGTCTTCAAGAAGTCGTTTTTCTTCATCTCCAAGGGGAAAGGGTCGATCGCCAGGTCGACCTCAATCGCCTGGCCTTCGTTGGCGATCGGCTTCCACGGCATTGCCGAGGCAATCGAGAAGCCGGCAGCACCAACAAGACCGATGGCGGCGAAGGCACGCATCGACACTCGCGGAGCCCGCACGGCGCTGCGGATGGCAACCCGGGGGGCGGCTCTGGTGGCAAGGTATCTGAACATTTATGGGGTCTGGTGCGGTGCGGGTCCCACAAAACCCCGATCCCGATCGCTCCCGGAGACAAATCGAACCACTATGAGAGAAATTGAGAATTTTGAAGTTTATGTTCAAAAGTTGTTTCTTTTGATATTACGGATCATTGAGACCATTCAATTGTGATTGTAAGGCTGTTATTTGTACTAGTAAGTAATCAACTTGGCCTCAATCTGAAAAGAGTGAGTTAAGTGTTTGACCTTTGGGAGCATTGAGTCAATTGATTCGAATTTACTATTCTTTCTCTTGCCTTGATGCATTTCAGTGGATAATTAATTGTCAGTCGATTTGGAGAGGTTCCACTTCTCATCGGTTCCGTGAGCACCGTGCTACGCTTGGGAACCATCATAAGCTGGTGCTACCCTCCAAATAACAAGTTTCCACGTTCAAAATCACAGTCATCATCATGTAGCATTTGCCATTACCTATCTCACGATGACTTAGGTTTAGTCTCTATTCAGAGTCTAAATTTTCACGCCGGGATTTAACCACTACCAATTCTGATTCACGTGAAGTTGCCAACAATTTCTGCATTCGCTCTACAATATCTTCTGACGTCACCTCATATTAGTCGAACAATGGCTTGCACGGACTGCCCCTCCGTGTCTACCTGATCCCAACGCGCGACACGTTGCGTGCCACATATTTATTACCGAGCAAAATATTACCACATACTGATATAGGGGAATAATTTTCGCCGTAAATGAAATTTTGCCGTGGTACTCCATTTCATCGATAGGGTTTCGGTCCGAAAGCTCCGATGGCGTGCCGCGCCATATGGGAGCGGTTTACGGGGTCTAAGTGTGTCGACAGTTTGTCTAGTGTCAAGACCCCTTACACTACGCAGACACTCGCCAAAAGTGACAGGCACCACTGAAAGACAAATCAGACAAGAGTACTCTCGTTAGAGGCCACTAAAGCAGCCCACACATGCAGGGGTTGTCAATGGTCGCTTCGTCGTCGCTTACTATGTGCCACATGAACGTGCGGACTAAATTGAGACAATAGGGCTACTGCAAGACGATAGGCCCAATAAGCCTAAGAATAGAACGGTCGCCAGCCACAAAAGTGCCCAACGCCACACTAATACCCAACGGCCCACACCACGGGCCATTGTCGGGGCCTTTGTAACCGGGAAAGGCTCCCCTAAACGGAATATAAAAGGCGGTGTTTTGTCTCCTCATTAATCAATTAATCATGGTTTTCTTTCTCTACCCGTTCATGGTCTCTCTTGCCGCCGCGTTGGTGGTGAGAGACCAAGCTCCCAAGCCGCTCTCTTACACTTTGGAACAACACCCCAAAAAGGAGTTGGTGCAAACTTTTGCCCCTACTTCTAAAAGAGATGGTTCCCAAAGTCTGAAGCTTTTCGTTGACAGAGGAGAATTTGTGATTAACTTGGGGATCATCGACAAAGACCAAAAATTGGGGTTTGCGTTTGACACTGGCTCTTCAGACTTGTGGGTTGACGCTTCCAAGTTGAAGAACAAAAATGGGTTCACCAAGAACGGCCAGGAGTTCGACATTTTCTACAGTGACTCGTCGTACGTGAAGGGTGAGTACGGTACCTCGTCGGTGTGGCTCGAGAACGGCGTCGAAGTTAAGGACTTGCAATGGGCCTTGGCCAACGAAGTTGAAATTGGGGGCTATGAATATGGTGGCATCCTCGGGGTCGGCAAGGAAGACCTCGAGGCGCTGTACAAGCACAACAACGTCAGCTACCCCAACTTCACCCAGAAGTTGAAGGATGACGGGTTGATCGGCTCCAACTCGTACTCATACTTCCTCAACAAGACCAACGCCACCACGGGCTCCGTCGTGTTCGGTGGGCGTGATCTTGCTAAGGTGAAGGGTCCAGTTGCCACCATCACCCCCAACACCACCGACGTCGACTCCCAGTACGACTCGGTCACCGTCTCTAAGTTCACTGACGATAATGGCGGCGAGGCCCCTGAGCTCGAAGTGGTGTTGGACACCGGCACCACCTTGTCCTACGTCCCCTTCGACACCATCGATGCGTTGAAGGTGCCTGGGGTCAGTATCGACGTCAACCACTATGTCATCACCTGTGACCAGCCTGATGATAAGTATGTGTCGTTCTGGTTTGGCGACGTCCAAATAAAGGCCAGTTACAACGACTTAGCTGTCCGTGAGTACGATGACGACGGCAAGTTTACCGGCAGATGTCTTTTCGGTATCCAGGGCAAGCAATGGCCAGATCCCCAGACGCTTGGGCAAACGTTTTTGCGCAACGCTTACATCACCGTCAACCATGACGAAAACCAGGTTTTGATTTCTGATGTCAACTACACCGACGAGGAGAACATCGTCGCCATCTAGAAGATTTCCCTTGAAATATAAACCGGCTGCCACAGCGATTCTTTATTATGAGCCTATGGCGACAATAAACAGCTTTTGCAAAGTATCACAGTAGAACAGTTTGTCTACATTGCTCCACTCGAGGTGGGATTATCAACTGTATAAGTGGTCTGGCAGCTTTATCTGAAGGAGATGATATCGCACAACTATCAACAAGTGTTCCTCAAATAGAACGTAATATGCTCGCAACATCCTTCTACTAAAACCTTTCCCATTTCCACACTTGTTGTTGTGGATTAAGAAGTTCATTGTGGGTATGAATGAAGCAGAGACCCTTGTCGGGACCTTGACTAGCAATGGCTTGAATGTAGAGAGGAGTACTGGCCATAGAGAATCCATTGCTCCATAAATCAACGAACTGCTCGAGGGCTTTTTCCTTCGTGTAGTAGCTGGTCACCGTCAACCGACAGTTGTGAGTGTGCTGGTACCTCTTAATGATGTGTCGTAGCAGGATCTTTTCCAGTTCCACAAGGATCACTGGCGGCAACTGGTCAGGAGCAGGATACGTCGCTACCGCTACGATCACGCGGGCGACATCGTTTAGGGTGGTCACTGACACTTGTGTATCAATCAGGCCACGTTGTACCAACGTCTTCATCTTCGTGTCGATGCCCACGCACCTTACCCAGTTGTACAAGAACAGATTGGGCACTGCCATTAACGACACGCAAATCTCCACTACCAGGATTCCCTGGCGTCTCAAAGTCAGCATATGCTTATTTAGCAGTTCGCCAAAGCCAGGGGCGTACAGTTCCACCTTCAGTGTTTCAGGTCCATACAGAGGGGGGATGTATAGTTTTGGTCTCACCATCAACACAATCTCGCTAAGCAGACAGAGCACGTTGAGGTAGGAGCGAGTCAAGGCGACAATCACGTCACATTCACTGATTTCCTTAGCGATGGCCCTGGGATTCAGGGTAAAGTCCCCCGTAATAAACTGAACACGATGATTGCTCTCGCGAACGAAGCGAGACACCACTTTAATGGGGTAGGTGATCCGGGCAGCAAACGTGTCCAGCACGGCCGCCTCGATCACCGGCGGACCCAAGATCCCCGACGCCCCGATGAGCGCCACTTTCACCATGATGGGTTGGGCAGTATGATTGCTGCTACGTCAACGGAATGTGAGGCTGAGATATCAGCCGCGATATGCCATACCCGATCGGGCCAAAAGTAACTTAGAAAGAAGACAAGTGAACAGACCGCCTTATTAGTAGTGGTAGATGGTATGAAGCAGAGGTGGCTTTGTGTTATGGTACTTGAACACGCTACAAACCTGATAGAGATACCCGGAGTTAGTAAAGCGATAAATCCATCGGCTGCGCCTCCTCACGAAAACCAGGGTGTATTTTCGTTACGAATCGAAGAAAAAACTAGGAGCCCACCAATGTCTTCGATGTGAAATTAGACATTGTACTAGTGTTATGAAATAAATAGAGAATGATAGACATTCGACAAGTCATGGAATGTTAGGAACACAAATTGTTGGGAAACCGTCTCCGCGGGGGGTAATGACGGAGACCCAGCTCTGCTGTCCAGTAGATGATTGAACTGGTTAGTCCTGGAGGTATCTCTGGACATAATGATATCAGGGTAATATCTGAGGGGTTTCTCTTACGAGATAAGTTAAGCTGAGCTTAGTTAAAAGGGAATAAAATTGACAATATAAAAGGTGACTAGAATAGTTTGCTGACTCCCTAGTGTAGTACAGCCGAAATGTCTGTATGCAGAATACCCCTCACCGGGCTCCTGATATCCTTTTCTAACAACCGAATGTGATAGTGCCCTAAACACACTAGTCACGTGGGGTACGGTAAAGCGATTCCCCAACACAAATAAAAAACTTGCGGAATACAATTGAGAAGCTTTGTAGGTATTATGATCAACGGAGATAGGATCAAGTAGGATCTCATGTGCCTCCACCAAGGAAAACTTTGTTAGCTATTGGTGCTGTTCATCACATCAGAGAGGTCGGATGGACGATAATGATGTTTATAAAGTACTGCACGGTTGTGAAATTGCTGTCACAAAGTTCAGTGGTGGCGCTCAGAGGTGGTATTGACTTGACTGAACAGCATTCAAAAAGCGCTAACTCTTTTACGATTACCGCAAAAAGCCATACGCAACACTGCTATCCCAAAGTCGAATTCACCATTTTCGCTGAGCTAGTTCAGACGCCAAGTCTGGTTTATTTATCGAACATTCAAACTTGGCATGAGCAGCGATCTTGTAGAATCGTCTATCACATACCCACTCGATTCACGACTCATCCCTTCTCGTCACTTTCATGCGATAACGTTGTTGTCAGCAAACTATGGCGGGAGTTCTAGACCATCAACTGATGTTCGGCAAGACGGCTTCTGGAACCTTTCCCAAGATCCACAGTCCAAATACCCGTTTCTTCATTTCGTCTTTTCGTTTTCTTTTTATTGTCTGGAGGTCTCAACGATTACTCACAAGTGCGGGAGACATTTGTAGACAAATTTATTACCTCGGTAATCTATTGAATCCATCATATTGCTGTTGTTGATAGCATCTCAGTGGGGTGAAAGCAAAGTGGTAACATTTTTGAGTTTAGTATGATCTCACAACCCACATATGTCCTGCATATAACGTCACGCGCCTCTCGTCAACTCCTGCGTATAAGGTACAAGCCACTCGTCTAAAATTATTTCAAATTTTCTTTTCAAGTTTTTTTGAAGACAACTTTTTTTTTGTCTGAAACATCTTCTGATATCTATCACACATATATTTGAACCGTGCGGAACATAAATTTAGATTCAGAACTCACTCAACTTGTCTTTCCAATGGTGAATGCTTGTCTTGAAAAGTCCTCCTCTACATGCAGGATGCATTCAAAACCGTACATGGAATTTTAACAAGTACCTCAGTATCCAATTTGGCTCCATAGCAATCGTGCAGTTAGCGGTATAGCGTAATGAAATTGTGATGGTGGTGACAAACTTGACCCACTCACGGTTTGCCACTGGTAGTACCATAATTATCAAGTGTACTGCATACACATAACCGTTCTGCAGGTGGTGCAAGTAGAGTGCTTTGCTCCAACCACGCCAAATCTCTTATTAACTTGCCCAAATTCACATAGGCAAAGGCTCAGATGCCAACAATAGTCACAAAGCAAACAAGAGTTGCTTACTGATCCTCTCTTGATTTCAATTCATGAAATTGCCGAAATTACTTCAAAACTTCTTCAGATTGAACGTTAACATTCCCAGATATTTATCTACAATACTTCTGAGGCCAAAGAATTTTATGAAGCAAACGAGAAGTGTGTACCAATTTTTTCTGATTTTATATCACATTTTGAAGATTTTCAGCAGAAAATTCAGAAAAATCCCATTTGCTAATGTGAATACTATTTGTACCTTATACATTACAGTGGTGTAACCCATTCTGTTTTGGAGTGTCATATACGTCACGAAAATCCTGATGAAAACTCATGAATGATATGTACATGCAGTGCTTGTATGCAGAATCTCAAACTTCAAAGCCTGATATCTGCATCAGAATTGGTGTCGATATCTACTTAAACCCACAAAATCGAATAGAAATACTCAAAGATTACAAAGGTGATTAAAAATACGTGCTGATTGCTCTCTAAGTGCGTGATAAAGCTCAGCTTGTGTTGTCCCGCATATTCTATCATGCACCTGCGTACAGGCATTGACCATAGACGAGGTGTAACACCTCTCTCATCGCTTTAACAAATATCACAAGTAAATTCCAATGCTCACTAGATGCAATAGAATACGCAACAAACTCAGAATTGAGCAAAAAAAAAAAAAAAAAGAAAAGAATTGTCAAAAAAAAAAAGTTTTTTTATCCACCTGTAAACTCACATAGAGATGCCAATTTTGACGTCAACTCTCCCAAAATCACCTCAACTATACTTCCAATGCCAAAGAATTTTATGGAGTATCCAGTTTGATTTTAGTCATTTTTCCTGATTTTATAGCACACTTTTTAGTTTTTTCGTATAAAAACGGGAAAATCTTTGTTGTCACAAACACCATTTGAACCATATACATAACGGTGAGGTTGTTAACTGTCTCTTAAATGAAATATACGCGGTGTAACCACCTGGTCGGAAGGTCACATATATCATGTGCTCTTGTGTGCAGGCAGGAAACTTTACAAACACGATAGATGTGTCTGTAGTTGTGGTAGCCACTGGGGAACTTACCAAACCAGATGAACGTATATACATACTACAGTAGTGTTGAGTCTAATAAGTTGGTGACTCTGGATTCATTTTTATAAGCTTATTCACTTCTCTCCATCTCTCACGCTGCGCCTACATACAAGCATCAAGATAGACGAGGTGTTTCACCACACCTTTTATCCTGATCTGCACGGTCCAAATCTGTGTGTAGTAGTAAGATGAAGTTAAATTTGGAGGATCAAAAATTCCCAAAAAGAAATTTAAAATAAGTTTTCGAAAATAAAAAAGTTTTTCCCTCACTATATGCAGGATTAATATGCAAATGCAGGATATAATTGACATTCCGACTAGTGTCATCAACTATAGCCTTAATCCGAGGAAATTATGCGTTAGGATGTGGAATGTCTAGCAGGTGCATTTTAAATCGTTCGTTCAATTGAATTCGAAGTGTACTCAGTGCCTCATTGTTGGAGCACAGACAATCGCTTGTATCTTATGGAAGCGTGAGAGATCTATCAAGACAACTACTGTTGGGCCGCTAAGAAATCATTGTGATGGTCAGTTCGACCTGAAATAAAAATTTTAGTTTAGGTATAAGTACTGGAGTTACTTTTGAAGATTGTCTTTCATGTAGGGGAATAGAGGAGAACGAGGTAAATAAATTATCCTAAACGTCATTTCCAATAGATTAGATAGTAATCCGTTCGATTTGATAATTATATGCAATTAGTGGATGGCGGCTAATGCGGCCGTGGTGGAGCTGGGACTTTGAAGGGTGAGACCACTGGCAAGCTGCGCCTTGTAGATGCATTCCCACTGATGCCATTCGGCTTCGACCAGAGGAATCTCCAGGGTGAGCCAGTTTGAGTGGGCCAACGTCGCCAGAAGAAACCCCACAAACGCATCGCCCGCGCCGGTAACGTTCTCCACCTCAATTTCGCGGTTCTCTTTCGGGACAGACCAGTACTTAACGACGATCCCTGGGCCGGAATCATTCGAGGTCACAATTACTTCGGGACGGAAGGTTGAGGTTGTGGGTAGCGACCGGTAGTCCTCAATCGCGGTACTAATCAGCACCGCGACTACTCCCGAGGGGCCTAGCTTCACCAATTGAAAGGGAAGGTACGGCAAAAGATGGAACAGTTGCTGGAGGGTGCCATCCTCAAGTAATTGAGCCAACACCGGATGGGCCCTTTGTAGGCGTTCTCTCATGATATGGTTGGCGCCAAGCTTATCCAACACGGGGAACCAGTGGTCGTAGTCATCAAACTTCCCCTGGGTATCAAACGCTTGGTAAATGGTCAGCAACTCTGCGGTAGTTGGGGTGATCAAGTCCACCTGATGGTGAGGGAACACTCCGGTCTCGATAGCACCCACGCGAGCTGCTTTGGCATGCAGAGTAGGGTCAACCACGGTGATACTGTGGAGTGATTTGGCCTGGCGAATTACCTGAGGTAACACTTGCGGACTGAGATTACAGTCAGTTACTACCACCTGGGGCTCGGCTTTAGTAAGCGACTGCGCGATCTGGGGAGAGAAGTCCAGCTCAATCGCCAGCATATCGGCACAGGCAATGATAAGTTCGCCGTCGGCGTCGTGGTGGGCGACATACTGAGCCGTGGCCACCGAGGATGAGGCGTGGATACCCGAAGTATCGATTGTGTCGGCCTGCTTTATGGTATTCAAAATGCGGTCGCCAGCGGCATCAGTACCGACAATAGAGACAAGCCCCGCTGAGCCCACCGCTGCCAGAGCTCCGCTGACAAACGGCAGCGTCAAGCTATGGTGGGCGTTGACGGCGATGTTGTGGCCTACTCCCCCCACCAGTGACGTCACCTGGCCAGGATTAGAGTCCCCGAGCACGGGATTGGCCATGGTAGTGATGGTATCCAAAGCGAGCGACCCCACTACCATTACTGTGGCTTTAGGAGCCAAACCAAACGGTTTCGGTACCCACTCGGGCTCGGTTTCGGGGGACGGGGGAGATTGAGAGACATATGCGTGGTTTGTGATATTAAACTGCGGCTGCTGGGTCACTAGCGGCGTCGGGTGCAACGCGGCGGCGATCTTGGAGGCAGCGCGGGCGTTGTTATAGACAAACTGGACGTTGCACAGCACCGAGCGGCCGTCGGTGGCACGCGCAATCTCGGCTAAGAGGAACGGGGTGGTGTCCTTACCCTTGATCCCCTGTACTTTGGCCTTGTGGTTTGCGTCGTCGATGATCGCGTCGATGAACTGAGGGTCCAACGCAATCTCCTTAGGCGGAGGAATGCAGAACACGTTACCTGTTCTCAAATCGAGCGAGCGTTGGTTTCTAATGATCTCAGCAGCGTGGGTAAACGAATCAAATACGTAGGGCAGTTTTACTCCCAGCTGGCGGCAGTAGAACCCGGGGACGTCTCTTTGAGCACCGTCGTCATTATAAGTGGATACCATCACCCCTTGAGTCTCCAAGTACTCCATGGTTAACCCGATATCCAAGATCAGTTTAGGACCCAGACACACCACCGACACAGGGGTGCGCCCGAGCTCGGTGAGGTCAGCACTGATATCGAAAGTCTCTGAAGCTCCGCGGTGAACGCCACCAAGACCACCAGTAGCAAACACAGAGATGCCAGCACGATCACTGAGGATCATCGTCAGAGCGATGGTGGTGCCGCCGTACGCTTTAGACGCCATCACGGCACCGATGTCGCGGCGGCTCACTTTGGCCACCTTGCCCAATTGCGCCTGCTCGGCTAACTGCTCGAGGTCTTGCGGAGTAAGCCCCACTTTGGGAACCCCGTTGATGAAAGCACAGGTGGCAGGGACGGCGCCGTGGTCTCTGACGATTTGCTCGACCGTTTTGGCCATCTCCACGTTTTGCGGGTAGGGGAGCCCGTGGGTGATGATGGTGGACTCTAACGACACCACGGGCCTTTGGGAGCCAAGGGCATCGGCGACTTCGGCGCTGACTTGCGGGACCGACGCCAAACGTCTCACGGCCACTCTTCGTAACCCACTGAACATGCGCCGCGAACCTGAGCGGCTGAACGAGAACAGCACTCGTGACGGGAACAGGGCAAAGATGGGCAAAACAGACAAGAATAGGAAGGGATTTTGTTAGAAGAGATAATTAAAGGACTTCATTGCAGGGTTAATGTTGTTAGAGGAAAACATGTAGTGATTTGCGGGCTGAGCTTGGGGTATTAGTCATTGATGGCCATTTAGGGTTCAAAGGGGGTCAATTTACGAGCACCCCCACAAACAGCAACACGTTCACCAATGTAAATTACACAATCGGCGACGTGATAATCCAAGGTACCTCCAACCAGTTGAGTGAACGGCTGAGAACAGCTTCACGGTAATTAATACGTCCAGCAGGCGTCGAGGGGGCTTTTGTTGCCTCATTGAGTATATTACTCCACCAACAAATCACTACCAAAAAGAGATTAAAAAAACTTGAAGTCTATTCACCTGGAATGGCTAGTAATTATCATCGGCTACACTTACTGCTCTCATGTTTCGGACACTCTCGGAAACCTCCCTAGACCCCTCGCTCTCCCTTGCTGATCCCGGGCCATTCATGATGTCGTGGCGCGGGTGAGACACGCAAAAAGCAATGCGGGACCCGGAGACACGGTTGCTGAAATCCTCGCGAATAGAGAGGCTGTTCTCGAGATTTTTCGATAAAATATCATCTCAAAGCTTTTAAATAACACTGGCAAGTACTCGCAACGCCATATTTTTTGGATTAGGCCTACTTTTCACGTGGGGCTATTGTCGCCCCGGACGCGCTATTGTTGCCATTAGCCTGGCGGTGCTGGCGCCAGCTCGGCTTGCTCGATGCGAGTATGAAAAACAAACTGCCTATGCGAGTCACGTGGCAATTATCCAACTTTAATTACCCAACGGTATAACGATTAAGCCCTTTGATCTGACAAACTGTATTGCTTAACTAGCTGTAATATCCGCCACTATTTCATGAATACCCTCGAAACCCTAATTCGCCGTGGTGGTCCAATTTTGACATCGCCTCATATGTGTCTCCTGCACCGCATGGTAGCGCGTCACCCCCCCACCACCACCACGCGCACGCTAACAAATTGTCAAGGCGCCGAAATTGCTGTCGTAGCCTCTCCCCATGTTGAATCGTCGGCGCATCCGCTACGCCAACGACACCGCCTACACGGGTGTCGCCGCCCAGCCCCCGCCGAACACGCCCCAGGCCAATCTGAGCGCCCGGGCGGCGGCGCGGACCATCGGTAAGGCCAAGTCGCCGCCGGCACTGGCGCTGGCACCGGCGCCGCTGCTGTCACAACCGCGCCAGGTGGCGCCGAAACTGCTGAACGGCCTGCTCCTTGGCCGACGCACCAGCGTCACCCTGGGCGACCCCCGCTTCAAAGGGTTCACCCTGGGCCCAGCCCAACTGGACGTTCCCTCAGACACTACCCTTGTATACGACGTTGACGACGACGACGAGGTATGGAGTCAGAACCGCGAGCTGATGAAGGACTTGTCGCTTTCGGCGGCGCCCGCGCCGGCGCCAGTGAAGATGGTTAAGCGGTACATCCCCACCACCACCGGTGTGAAAGTGGTGGAAGTGCCTGAATCGCTGTTGAAACTGCAAATTGAGCGCTCAAACTCCATCAGAGCTAACATGAACTTGCTGAGACTGAACCTGATCCAGGGCGCCCCGCGCAAGCCGTCGCTGCGGGCGCTGTCGCTCACGTCGTTGAGCTATGTGAACTATAAGGTGACCCGCAGCCCCAGTATGCTGAACACTAAGCTGCCGCAGCGGCAGCCACTGAAGGCGGGCGCTCCAGCGGGCGCTAGACCTGGTGCCAACGCTGCCAAGCGTCAACTGGCGCCGGTGCCGCCGCCCCACACCACTACCACTACCACTCCCAACAGAACGTCAGCGCCGGCGCGCAAGGCTGGCGCCGCTACCACCACCACTACTACCACCACTACTGCTGGCAGAACGCTTAAGAAGGGGGCGCTGCAAGTTGCGCCAACGCCGTCGCCGCGCGCCGTGGAAGAACCGACGACGCCTACGCCCACCGTCAGCGACAGCGAGCGCAAGCTTGCCCAGATCCGCCAGCAAGTAGAACACGAAAAGGAGCTTCAGCGACAGATCGAAGC
Source organism: Diutina rugosa (assembly GCF_008704595.1). Classification (NCBI taxonomy): domain Eukaryota; kingdom Fungi; phylum Ascomycota; class Pichiomycetes; order Serinales; family Debaryomycetaceae; genus Diutina; species Diutina rugosa. The sequence continues at coordinate 155,727 of NW_022995211.1, read as the reverse complement.
GGCGCAAAGGGAGTACGACCAGCTTAAACTGCAGCGCCTCCACCGCGAGGAAGTATTGGAGCTGTTCCTTGAAGAAGATGAAGAGGACGACGAAGCCGCTGCTACTACTACTGCTGCGGCGGCTGTGGTGGCGCCGCGTGCACCGGAGCTCTCTCAGGCCGACGTGACCTTCGACTACGACACTACCGTTCCCGACTCACCCGAAGAAGAGATCATAACGGAGACGCGCCACGTCGAAGTGATCCCGGCGCCGCAAGTGATTCCGGTGCCGGCAGCGGCTAACGTCCCCAGCATCGACGTGTTCCCCGAACCGAGCGTCGATCACGACGACCACCCGGAAGTCGTTTCTGAGGAGTCCTTGCGGGAAACGGCGCACGCGCCCGAGCCCGAGGGGCTCGCCAAGCTGTTGCGCCCGGCGTTTGCGCAGCAGCCACTGCAGACACTGCTGACGCTGCTGGTCACGATCCCCGGCACCCCCGCTGAAGTCGACGATATCCGTCAACTAGGCGTCCCTGGCGCCACTGGCGCCGCCACCGGCGGCTCGCTGAGACTGCTGCTTCGCCTGGTCGACCTGGGCGAGCCGCGCAAGCCGATGAAGCTGGCGCTCAAGAACCTGAACTCGCTGTACACGCTTGGGTCGCAGGCGCTGGGCCCGCGGGCGCTGGCGGCACAGCTGGCGTACTTGTCACTTGAGACCGCCGAGAACACCCGCTTGAATATGAAGTTGTCGCAGTCCGACTTGAGCGACGGCTTGGATCCGCACCGCCTACAGGAGCGGCTGCCGTCGCGGTCGCCCCAGCCGCCGCTGGCGGCGGAGCGGCGCCAGCTCACCACGTTGCGCCAGCAGGACCCGCACACGGCGCACTTACAGCAGCAACAAGGGCAACCAGGCCAGCGCCATCGCCCCCAATCGTACGCGGCGCCCCAGCAAACGAAGATGAGCAACCGCAGCTTGCGCCAGCTGACCCACGGGATGCCGTCGCACCAGCAACAGCAGCAGCAGCAGGCGTACGTGGCGCCGATTGCGCCCCACCCGGCGCTCCAGCCGGGGTACCAGCTGCCGCTGAAGATCAAGGCGCAACAGCTCTACGCCAAGGCGCAGGCGCGTCCCATGAGTCAGTTTGCGCCCGTGCGTAAGTCGCTGTACCTGAAGGAGCTGAGAGACCTGGGAGAACAGGGCGGCAGCGCCACCCTCCGCGGCAACCCCAGCAACGGTCAAGCGCAGCAACAACAACCTCACCCCACTTACCAAGCCAACGGCGCTGGTGGCGCCCCGGGGCCGCAACCCTCAGCAGCACCGGCGGCAGTCAACGCGCAAGACCAGCGCGCTTCCAAGCGCCTCACTCTCCGTGGCAACAACAACGGCGGCGGCGCCGCCCCCGCCACTCAAACGGACGTGTCGGCGCTTTCGCTGGCAGGCGGGTTCAGACTGCGCATCGTCGACTCCGACGACGAGGACGGCCCGGTGCCGTTCACCTCCGGCCTGGCAGGAGCGCCCGCGGCGGCGGCGGCGGCGCAGCCATTAGCGCTGCTGGCGCCGGCGCAACAAGGCCCCCCGCCCAAGAAGCGTGGCGGCTTCATCACCAACGCCTTCATCTTGCCCTCAGTGCGCGACCAAGCCGAGGCGCCGGTGGAGGAGCTGGTGCTGAACGTCAACTTCGGGCTGTTGCGCCCCCAGGACGACGGGCGCCGCCAGCTGACGGGCGACTCGCAGTCGCTGGCGCGGGACAAGAAGAAGTTCTCGGGCAAGTTGCGCAAGTTGTTCGGCAAGAACAAGGGGTAAGACTTATTATTTGTATTTAGCGGTTTCCAGCCATTGATTAATTATATGACTAATCCACTACGAACTGAATTGTAGACCTCTTTCGTTGCTCAGCTCCGAAATTGGCAAAGCGTTGATCAGTAGCAGTAGCCAATTTTCCTCATTCTTGCCGGAGTGATGTTTATATCGCTGCGAGAACCTAGTGGCAATATTCGAATGACTACTCTATCTTACGATGATCTTAAAAATCACTTCAAGGTTCAAGTTGATGAACAAACCGTTCACAGAATCAGTTATTGATTTCCCAAGGGCCAGTTGATTTAGAATAATGCTTCTCAGTAAATTGGCGTACTGGCTCGGGTTCGTGCGATAACGCGCCAAACCCCGAAAATAACGATGACATCAAATTTACATAGAAATCTCATTAAATAATCTCAAACTCATCGATTTTTAGTCAATATGATCAATTGATCCCATAGAATCTTCCATCACCGCTTTGTCTACATTATAAGCAGTGCCGTGCCAGGGGACGGAGGCATCCACAATTACCGTATGACGGTTACCCCCCACAGTGGCGCGCATAATCTATTCCTATGGTAGCGCCACCGCGTATATTAAGCGCCACAGACACCCACGGCTCTAACCTCCAACCACCAAATGCTGAACGACGACGAATTGAAACAAAAACTCATACAATTGTATGCCGACCAAGGAGAACGGGGCATCCACCAGCTCCTCCAGCAGATGCAATTGCTGAAGCCCACTACCAACTCCAAATACGACGACAAATACTTCCACCAGTACGCCCAGAAGTACATCGACTTCACCTACAAAAACCCCACCATCTACCACGTGGTCGACCACTTTGCCGACCAATTGAAGTCGAAAGGGTTTAAGTTCCTCGACGAGAGAGACTCGTGGTCCGATGTCGGCCCCGGCAAGTACTTTACCGTGAGACTGGGGCTGCTGCTCTCGGCGTTTGTCGTGGGCAATCAGTGGTCGCCTGAACGAGGTGTTGGCTTCATTGGCAGCCACATCGACTCGTTGGCCACGGTGTTAAAGCCGAAGCTGATTAAAGCTGATAAGGACGGCTACCAGCTTTTGGGGATTGCCCCTTACTCCGGCGGTCTTTCCGAGTTGTGGTGGGACCGGGACTTAGCCATTGGCGGTCGTATCCTTGTCAAGGGCAAGGACGGTAAGATCACTCACAAATTAGTGGACTCGTCGCCCCACCCCATTGGCCATATCCCCTCATTAGCGCCTCACTTCGGCGCTCCTTCTCAAGGGCCGTTTAATAAGGAAACTCAAGCGATCCCGGTCGTCGGGTTTGGTCACAAGAAGGACGACCCCACGGACGAAGAAAAGCAGGCGCCGTTATACGGCAAACACTCGCTCCAGTTGTTGCGGTACATCGCCAAGTTGGGCGGCGTCAGCGTCAACGACATCGTCCAATGGGATATCCAATTGTACGACGTGCAAAAGGGTGCCATTGGTGGCCTCGACAACGAATTCATCTACGCCCCGCGTGTCGACGACCGCGTGTGTCTGTTTGCCGCACTCAACTCGTTGCTTGAAGCCGACCACGAGAAGTTGCTTCAAGCGGACGGTTTCTCAGTTGTTTCGCTTTACGACAACGAAGAGATCGGCTCGAGAACCCGCCAAGGGGCTCAAGGTGGGTTATTTGAAGCCGTGGTCACTCGCGTCGTCAGCGCCTACTTGGCCAACGAGTCACTGGTGGAAGACACTCTTCGCGTCACCTACGCCAACCTGATCTTGCTCTCCGCTGACGTCATCCACTTGGTCAACCCCAACTTCGACGAAGTCTATTTGGAAGGCCACAAGCCCGTGCCCAACAAGGGGATCACCCTCTCGTTGGACCCCAACGGCAACATGGCCACGGACTCGATCGGGGTGAGCTTGGTCGAGGAGTTGGCCCGCAAGAACGGCGACGAAGTGCAGTACTTCCAGATCCGTAATGACTCGAGACTGGGCGGTACCATTGGTCCTTACATCTCGGTGAACACCGGGGCCCGCACCATTGACTTGGGGATCCCTCAGTTGTCGATGCACCTGATCAGAGCCACTCTCGGGCTGAAGGATGTCGGGTTGGGCGTGAAGTTCTTCAAGGGGTTCTGGCAAAGCTGGAGAGAAACCTATGACAACTACGACGGGTTGGTCTAGTCGAGGTAGAAAAGTTTTAAAATTGATTTACGATACACGATGATACAATATTAACATCTTTGAACTGGTTGTAATTGACAATTTGCAGCCATTGTAGTGGGGCCTTGAATTGGTCACCATTAGTAGTTCACGGCCTGGTATGTAGTCGCTCTATAGGCACTGGTATAGGTCTACGACTGCGATAAACTTACGAGCGAAAATAGATCTGATTGAACAGCATAGTAGACTCCAAGATACTCCAACAAAAAGTCCTACTTCGTCGTCACTCGTATATATCAAATTAATCGGAGTTGCGATAAATGAATTTTACAATCCAACTGTATTAATGTGACAAAGCCTAAAATCAACATGTGTTTGACTCTACTCATATGATGTAAGTTCTATTGAGAACGCTAAATCTCATAAACAGAGTTTATCACTCAAACTCCTCAATATCTAATTTGTAGAAACATAAACTCAAGCTTCTTTTGTCTAAGTCCCTCTAATTGTCCTCTCGTCTCACGCGCGGTCGACATCGCATTTTACCAATCACAATTGTCGCGAAGTTTATTACCACGATGTTTGCCAGAGTGTTGAGACAACAGGCCCGGCGCGGCGCCAGACAGTACTCGTCGGAGTCGTTCACCAACAAGCACGGCTTCAACTTGAACCCGCCCCCCGTCCACGCCTACTGGAACGCCCGTAACGCCACCGTCCTCGTCGCGTTCGTCCCCGTCTTCCTCGGCGCCGGGGCCCTCGCCAAGTACGTCGGCTACAACTTGCCCGGGTGGGACGGGTTGTTGGAGTTCTCCAAGCTGGAACAGCTGCCCGTGGGTAAGCAGGCGTTCGCTGAACCCCAGCCCTACAAGAACTAAAGAAAATGCATTCACTTTTCTCGACAGGGTTTTCTTAGCCCGCCGAGTGCCATCTAAAGGATTCTACGAATAAACACACGAATTGAACAATGTAGATAAGAATTCAACTGTAAACACTCTATTTAGAGGCTTTACTGTGTTATGCTTGAGTGTTAGTATTCTGGACGGATCACGTGACTTGAACCCTCACTTTTTCACATTTCAAAACCCTTTCATTGGCTCATTGGACCACCATGTTGACCAGAGGTATCAGAGCCGGCGCCGTCGCCGCTCGCAGAGTCAACCTCCTCAGAGGCTTGGCCACCCAGCAACCCACCCAGCAGATCCCCAACCACAACGTCATCATCGACCACACCTCCGGCCGCGTCGTCAAGCTCACCGACCCCGCCGAACCCGAATACGGCGACTACCCCTACGTGTTCAACCCGACGTTGGCTCAAAACAAGTCGCCCTACAAGCGGTACGACGACCCCCAGAACCGCAGAAACCGCGACGACCCCGTCAACATCAACGACGACTTATACGACATCTGGTCGCCTGACTACTTCCAGTTCGTCTCCGACAAGACCGCGGTCAAGCACAACGTCATCTTCTTCAGTTTGGTGTTTGGCTTTGGTGCGTTGATCTACTACTTGCAATTGAACCCGGAGAAGCCGGCGATGCCCCGGTCGTACCCTAAGGACGGGCTCGCCCAGCTGTTGGGTGCCGGCAGTGACAAGGACGCCGCCATCTACCAGGCGAGACCCGACCCCGAGGCCGACGCCACCTTGAAGGAATTGCCCGCCGACCCGGAGATCCAGGCGCAAACCAAGGCTTACCTCGAAAAGAATAAGGACTTCATCGCCGCCTAAGCCCAAGCATGTCATAATACACGTAAAGATTAGAAATTAAGGAGTGGAGAGTAAAACAGAGATCAAAGCTCAAAAAAGAGATTAGAGACTATCCTAAATTCACTCAGTAGCATCGGGTATAGTGATTAGTGACCACAATTCCATCTCTATTAGTTGTCATCAAATTATAACATTTCATCGTCGTGGAGGTTATTCCTTGCTGACGATCTCCTTGACGATGGCGATCTCGTGGGGGCCAGTGCTGCAACACCCGCCTATCGCCTCCACATTGGAGAGCTTACTCCACGCCTCTACTGCTGCCCGCCACACGTCATCATCTTTTACCACGCCGTAAAACCCTTTAGTCTGGTCGTACTCGTAACCAAGATTAGGGTAGACATACAATGGGAACGGCATCAACTGAGCAAGCGTTTCAATTTGTTTATAGTCACAACAATTGATCCCTACAGCAAGAAAGTTCAGTAGTCCCCTAAGCGGTTCCAAGAGACGAATAACGTCGTCAATGTCAGTGCCATCAACTAACCCTTTTGGGGTTAAGTTCATCAGCACGTAGAATTTCTTGTTTAACGTCCCGGCGACTTGGATCACCGCTTCAAGCTCGGTGCGGTTAGGGATGGTCTCAAACGCCACCATATCGACATCAGCATGGCCATTTAGATACTTGGCCAATGGCTCGTGGTACTCTCTCAACTCACTGATAGTAGCACCGTGGTACTCGCCCGTATACTCTGACCCATCGGCCAAATAGGTGGCGTACGGACCTACCAGACCCGCAATCATCACCCCTGGCTTCGCCGCCCGTTTCGCCACCTGGACCGCTTCATTCCACAAATTGTGGGCCTCGTCCAACGTATAATTCTTGTGCTTTATTAAGGTGGCGTACAGGAGCTGGTAGGTGGCGGTGACAAGCACCTCAGCCCCGGCATCAACGTACTCTCGGTGGATCAGTTCAATGAGGTCTGGTGACAGCAAAAGCACCTGTCCCAGCCACAAGGGGTTGCCCAATGGGTTGCGGGGATCATCCTTAGCAAGTCGGGTCTCTAGTTCCGTGCCCAATCCACCGTCAAGGATGAGCATGTAATCAGGTGATCCGGAAAGCAGCGGGTTGGACTTCTCCTGATATTGTGAGCATTGTGCCCCGCATACGATGAAAACCGGGTATTAACACCCACACGAGATAAGCCAGTATTGGAGCTAATTTACCGGCAAATGTTAATTCTACTTCAGATCTGATGATGATCTGATCTAACATTCTGATCTAGTAGTCAATCACGTTTCAATTTGAAAATTGCTTTGAAGTGAACTGTGAAATTGAGTGAACTCTGACCACAAGTTTGGTTAGTTTTTCAGAAACATCACGAGTGTTACGCTGATTATCTTTTTCTTTTCTGACTCATAGTTTCATAGTTCCCCAGATAAACTGCGCGCCGTGATGGCGGGTGGTGGCGACGACCATGACGTAATAAACCATAATACGATGGCTACTTGCATTTGTCGACGTCCGCCTGCGCACTCAGGGGTGCTCAAAGATCTCCAGACATTTATGGATAAAACGGTGGTAGCCGCAAGAGGCTGATTTGTTGTGACGTGCGATGACTAGACCAACCGGACGAGCAGAGAGTAAATTCCTAGCCAAGCCATTAACAGCTCGCACGAGCCAAACCATGTCGTCCACATCAAGCAAGCAATCACTCACCAGTCATCGTTCACATGTCTATTCTCACCTCTATACTACGCTTCTCTGTTGTCAAATCAACATTACCACTTCATCTCCAGCGCGCACTAGTGAAAAGCGTAACTGACCACTGACTCACCATGGGGGTGTCTGACTTGCTCCAGCGGATAAACAACAAGGGCAAGGTGCAGGCAGCGGCCCCGCCGAAGGCCACGCCACCGCCTGGAGGCAACAAACCCCCCATCCGCCCGCCATTGCCGGGGGCGGGTCTGCGACCGGTCGACCCAGTGGTGGCAGCGTTAAAGGAGAAGCGCCGCCTCGAAAAGGAAAAGAAAGAGGCTGAACTCCGAGCGAAAAAGGGCCTCCCTCCTAAAACATCCAAGCCAAAGTCTCAGACGGCCAAGAGGGAGCCTGGTGCCCCGCGGGCGCCGCCAAAGAAGCCGCTGGCTAGGCTGAGTCGGGGAGCAACCAATCTCCCGCCACCACCACCACCACCGCCGCCACGCCCTCCTCGCCAGAAACGCCTGTTCAATGAACTCATGCAGAAGGCGAAAGCCATCGACCCAAAGACATTACTGGTGGAATATAAGCCGCGATCCAATACCACTCCTGAACCCACAACCCGGCCGCTGAAGCCTCAGCAGCTAAAACCCTCAGAGCGCTTTGCCGCTAAGGAAGCAGCTCTTCGCCAGCGACAAGGACCGAGACCTCCATCGGGGCCAATGCCCTCGGTTTCCCGGGTCGCGGGTAAGAAACCGCCCGCTTCCGGCCGGATAGCCCCGCCTAAACCCATGGCTCGAGGCCCTAGTAAGGCGGTACAAGAGCGTCTCCAGCAGCGAAAGCAGCACTATGGCAGAGGTGGCGACGATGAGGACGAATACTATCTGGAGGAGGAGGAAGAAGACGACGGGTTTGTTGTCGACGACGAGGAGGTCGAACAGGGCTACGATGACCAGGGCGGTGACTATGACCGAGATGAGATCTGGGCTCTTTTCAACCGAGGCCGCAAGCGCAGCCATTACACTCGTTACGACGACTACGATCTGGATGACATGGAGGCCACCGGAGCCGAGGTGTTGGAAGAAGAGCATTATTCACGGCGCAATGCCGTGCTTGAAGATCAGCGGGAAGCCGAGGAAGAGGCTCGTCGCGCCGAAGAAAAACGCCGTCGTAAGCTACAGCGGAGATCGTGAGAGATTACGAGTTATTGCATAAGATGAACACTAATATTACGATATGAAATGAATATAAGCATTCGAAAGCACAAGCCGTAGTCTACAGTACATGATAGATCCCATAATGACGAGGCCAATAAATAGCATCCGGTTATCAGTTCGCCACATGAAATCGTTGGCAATCTACACCTCGTAAGCTTCGATGCAAATGTCTTCTTATTTCTCTCCAGTCCCATCTACCCAAAGATTGATTAGATTGGAACTCTTCGGACATCGGAATCGCTGCTCGCGTCTCATGCTAGTGACATTTTCATAGATCAAGCACTGACCTTACATTGTTGATGGCCAGCATCACTTTTCAACCAGAGTTCTTTCGATGATATCATCGATGTTGGGCTTGAGCTGGGGAAATTCAGCCGCAAGCTTTTCTCCAAGGACGTCTCGGAGTTTGGCAAACCCTTCCATCTTCCCCTTCAACCGAGCATTCAGCTTAGCCGTCACCTCGACGAATTCACGGGTGTAGATATCAGGATTGCGTCCATCCTCAATGTAGCTGATGACATCAATAGGCACCGGGTACTTGTCGATGCCTTGCTGTTCCCAAATGTCCGAGAGACCGCTCACCACCTGGTTGGTGGTGTCCACGAGTGTCAGATGACTCTGCGGAGTTCCGGGGTTATCATGAACAAGCACGCCAAGCTGAATCAACAGATCCACAAGCAGACTGATCTTGTCGGCAGTCTCGGCAAGCTCCTTGTTTGTAGGATCAATCGTCGCCGTCGTCATAGCTAGGTGAAGAGAGCGGCGCGCACCCGGTGATGGCTCCTATACATTATGCGGCTACGAGAAATGAAAAGTCCGGGGGATTCAGACATAATCAAGGAATTTTTGCTTTTAGATCGACGATATTGTTGATTATACAAGGGCGAGTCTGTTCGTATTACACGTTTTTTTAAATTAATGTGGTGAATTATATCACGCGGATGGCTTTTGTAGTTACACCAAAAGCAGCATAGGCAGTTCATGATGTAGAAACCTGGGATGAATCATACAATTACACATTCAAGAACTGTTTAACACATAGAATGGATTAACTTGGACGCGATCTAAGCTTCCGTATTCGAATTGACCCCAAGATAGCAATTCCTACATAACGCCATCCCCCCCACCAGAAAGCAATGGAGTGCGTGAAGCTGCAGTCTTTCGTCGACTTCAAGACTCTAGTCATTTACCTACAAGTGTGCTCCATGACCCGGCCTTCGTCTCGAGCCATGTCATGTCTTACTCAACGTTCCACGGTAATTTTTGTGTTTGTGGTATAAGGCTACATTATGACGTGGGCTGGTTGAGCATTTCGCGTGATCGCCGCCGAAGCAGTCTCGTTGTAAGGCTGCGCCTAGCCTCGGGCCACAAAGAGCCACATAATAAACAATTACATTTTAGGGGATAAGTAAGATTAGAGCCCATCCCCAACAGTGGCTTTCGTGTTCACTACACTCAATTTCAAGTCCATGAGCACATTGTACCACCTTAAATCTGTCAAAACAGTTCTCCGTTCGTCATCCGTACGGCTGTGGACTCAACTAACGGAGAAACTCCCGTCCATGCCGCGCGAATATTATAACGCCGTGGGGGATTGACTAGCGGTTATGTGGACCGATCTGGGAAAAGCTAAATGGCGCGGTAAGGCTGTCCCCAATTGCCCGACTTTTAGACTACTCACGGTAAGCCGTGTACGTGATACACGTGGAATTCGATAGCTTAAGTCACCTTCCGTGAGAGTGGTTTGTATCATTATTAACTGTGCTATAATTATAGGCTAAGTGGGGGTTGATACAAGACGCATTCTTCCCTCGCACGAGTGTCATCCTCCAAATGCGGAAGGTAGTCTGGGGTCATGCATACACATCACCACTGTTTCTAGCGCGGCTCGGGAAGGTCGAAGCAAGAAATGGTTTTCGTGGGGAAACACTTCGTTAATAAGAAGTTGGCTTTCTTGGTACTCTTTTCTTCTGAAAGGACACGTTCCCCCCCGCTACTGCATCAACGAAGATCGTGTCTCTCACAATTTGCAGCCCCGGCTCGGTTAATTTCTCAGGGTCAAAAAAGTGGGGAGATTCACCCGACTAGAGCAAGGCACACCAAGCAGCGATCGGCTGATCGAGTAACGTCATGTTATTTGTGAGCCAATTACTCATGTAAACGCAGGCTTTCCGCGGTAAATGATCAGGTAAAGCGAAGGGGTGATCGCGCTAGTCACTTCAAGCACCCACCGGTGGCTGCTCATTGGCTGTAATGCGGGGAAGCTTGCGTGAGAAATAGCACAAAGTAGATGCACACCAACAAAGATTATTGTCTTGAAGGTCACGGCTGTGATATCGACGTTCCCGAAACAGCAACTTGCAGGAGGTTGGCTCCCTGGACTCTCCAACTATAAATATGGGGATGTCGCGAGTAACGATCAGTATCAACAACCAAACAACCAGACAATCAATTCAAAATGAGAGCCCCCTCCAGTTTCAAGTGGAACTTCCTGAAATTCACCATGCTTGCCGGTGACTACACCATCGCCGCTACCAAGATGTTGTGGCCCAGTCGAATGAGACAGCCAGCTTACACTTTGCGGCGCCGTGTGACTTGAGGACCCGGTACCCTTGTTTTGCAACAAGGGAGGCCAAAGTGGTCTAAGGCGGCAGACTCAAGCGTTATAGCTTGCCGACCGTGAGGTTGGAGTTTCTGTTTTCTTACGAAGCGCGTGTTGAAATCGCGTCGTTGTCATGTTTTTTACTTCTCCAAAAGTTCCCATGGTTCTTTTGAGGCTTGACGTCTCATTCTTTTTCTATTTTAACGTATAACGAAATAACAAAAGCATATTTTCACTTACTTCTCATACTTCTTGGCGTACCGCTTTAATTGTGTGCTGAGACTAAATCTTATCGCTAGTGTCGCGCTCCGCACGTCATCGCACCAACTCCGATAAACGCATCCCCAAACCATGCGAGCATGGACCCGGAGGGCATCGTATATCTCGAGGAGGTATTTGTCAAGTGAAGTTGCCTTCAAGCAGGTCAGTGATATTGCCAAACAGCGATCCTTTCCCCGGAAATACAATGAGCTAAATCATGTGGCTCCTACTGAAATCGATGAGATCCTCGATTCCTTGAAGCATCAGGCCCCTAAAAAAGGGTTGAAAACAGAAATAGCAGAGTTTATCAACCCCCAGGATCAACATCTTACGAACTTACTTGCTAAAGTGGAGAAGAATGAGTTTCCGGAAAATTTACTATCGGTGTTGGGCCACAAATCAAAACAGGACTTTGCCCAGGAACTCATTACCAAGAGTCTTTACCGCCGATATGTTGGTAGTAAGGTGTATTCGTATAAACCTCAGGATACCACTATCGACTTGTCAAACCCCGCCGAGTGGTTCCCTCAGGCACGTAAGATGAAGCGAAAGATCATTATGCACGTGGGTCCAACAAACTCGGGGAAAACTTATAGATCGCTTCAGAAATTGGCTCAAGCTCAGCTGGGGTACTACGCTGGTCCGCTCCGGCTCTTAGCCCGAGAGATCTTTGAGAAATTCAATAATGAGAATGTCCCCTGCAATTTGATTACTGGCGAAGAAGTGGTGCCTACTATCGACAAGTATGGTAAGACAAGTGAGATATCGCTGGGGACAATTGAAATGATCCCTTTGAACAAGAAGATGGATGTCTGTGTTATTGATGAGATCCAAATGTTAGGAGACCCAAACCGGGGGGCTGCGTGGACAGCTGCAGTACTTGGGGTTCAGGCCAGTGAAATCCACTTATGTGGTGAGGAACTGGCAGTGCCAATCATCAAGCGCATCTGTGAAGTCACTGGTGACGAGTTGGTAATCAAAACGTTCGAACGGTTAGGTAAGCTTACTGTACAATCAAACCTGTTGCGGTCGTACAGAGACCTCCAGCCAGGTGACTGTGTGATTGCATTCTCCAAACGGGCAATCTTGGAGATTAAACTCAAGATTGAGAAGGAAACTCGGTTGAAAGTGGGGGTCATTTATGGCGCCTTACCTCCAGAAATCCGGACTCAGGAAGCATCCCGTTTCAATCTGGGCAAGTATGATGTTTTGGTGGCCACCGACGCCGTTGGTATGGGGCTCAACCTCCGTATCAAACGGATTGTGTTTTACTCGACTTCGAAGTTTGATGGTAAAAACGTCATCCCTTTAACCGTATCGCAAACAAAACAGATTGCTGGTAGAGCTGGTCGGTTTTCGAAAGATAAAGGGGAGCTGGAAGGGTTTGTCACAGCCATGAATCGCCGTGACCTTCTTTTCATCAAAAAGACGATGAAGAAACCTAATCAGGATTTGGAACAGGCACGCGTGTGGCCGTCTAATCAGATATGGAAGCAGTACATGACGTATTTCCCTCCTAATACCCTGTTCTATGAAGTACTTCTTAAGTTCAAGGAGGAAATTGAGCCAACATTGAACCAAGACTTTTGCGTGTCGGAAGTGGACCCTCGAATTGCTGTGTTGGAGTTCTTTTTACGGCTGGACCTTTACAAACGAATCACTGTCGATGACCAGTTGACGCTTTCGTTGGCTCCCATGCAAGCTCTGGGGAACAAATCGGCGGAAGTGATTCACACTTTCCTCACTGCCATCGCCAACAATACCCCGAAAAGCGTCTTCCAGTGTGACATCGTTGACAAAAAGTTACTTTCCCGCTCAGCTCGGCCTCTGATGCGTTTAGGAGACGCCATGGGTACGTTGAGTGAGTTGGAGGAAATGCACAAGTTGGTGTTGCTTTTCTTGTGGTTGAGTCAGAGATGGCCAACTTTGTTCATTGATAAGGAGCTGGCTACCGACTTGAAGCTGTTGATTGAAAAACGTATTTCTCAAGAGTTGGACATGACTCGCAAGCTTAATAAGGCTCGTCGCCGGTAATTGTATATAGTAACAGACGAGCTTGGGGATGGGTAATCGATTATCAGTACACCAGTTGTAGCCCGAAATTGTCAAGTAAATGCTTTAATTTGGCTTCATTAAGAAACAAATGGAACAGTTCATAGGGACTGTCAAAATGTAGCTCTGCTTAAGAGAAGACTCGCTTCGGGTAACTGTCACGCTGATTTAAGGAGTTGTGAGCCTTGGTACATTCAACGAGGCTGAAGTGCCCCCTTCACCATTCCGATGTCCCACCCGACCTATATGCATGAATCGATGATATGAAAATTCACCACTGAACTAACTAACTGATTAACATCTAAAACTTCACCAATGACCCACTTCTCGTCGATTTTTCCCTAGTTATCATCGTCATAGTGACGGTCATCGCGATCACGATAAAGGCAGGTACAGCATTCTTCCTGCACACAATTAGGCAAATATCCATTTCCCAAACCGCGAAAGGTAAACAAACACCTTCCCTCTCCCCCGACCACCGCTCCCCATTCTTGAATGAGCCTGCCACTGAAGCTCCTGGCTCTCCGCTTCTTTGAGCAGATGGAGGAGGAGAACCCAACCCCAATTCGGGGTTTGGGACTGCCCCTTCGAAGCCCATTGGGTCCCAGCTTCCGCCACAACCAATCACCGACAAAGGCAAAGAAAAACGACGAAGATTTGGACGACTTGGCTAAGCAACTCGAAATTACCCCCGTGTCGCCCACCAGAAGCAAAACCGCTGCTTTGGCTAGCCGCTTCGAACAACCACTGGCGACAGTGCTGTCATTTAGACTGTCGCCGTCGCTGGCAAGCGCCAGTGTCGATGAAGCGACCTCGCCTCGACGCAAGCTTGCTAATGAGTTCAAGTCCAACGCCAACACCAAATTGCTGCCTAGTCGTGCTAAGGTCACAGAGAACCCGCCTAGTCCGCCACGGCCAAAGAAGAAAGACCCCTTCGCCGATGAACAACCAGACTGGGCCAACAAGAACTACAAGGACATTCTTCTGCGCAGTCCTCGGAAGCTGGCAAGTCCTCGGAAAGAATCACTTCAATTCAATACCCCTTCTCATGTCGCTGATCCCTCGACCAGCCCCCGGCAAAGCCCGAACAGAAACGCCCCCAAGATGGCTCCTCCCGCCGAAAATACCCATTTATCTCCATTAAAGGCACCGTTGGCTGCTTCCGTGCGTACCCCACACAGTTCTGTACCACTGTCGCCGATCCGCCCTTCGCGTCAAATGCTGCCAGTGCGCGACAAGGGCGACGGTCTGCCCGCGTACGAGTACTTATGCCGGATACAGGCTCTCAAAAATTGGTTGGAAACCATCCTTCAAATTGAGATCCCTCAACTGGCAGCTGAACTTATCAACTACGTGCGCAATGGTATCTACTTGGCCAAGCTCGCCAATGTGGTTCTTCCGCTGAAGCGGACGGTTTTCACGAATGACTCGAAGCTTGAGTTTCGCCACACCGAAAATATCAACCGCTTCTTTCAACTTTTGGATTACATGAACGTTCCCGACTTGTTCAGATTTGAGCTCACTGATCTTTATGATGCTAAAAATGTGCCCAAAGTATGGTTCTGTTTACACGCTCTCACTTACATGTTGAACAAGATGAACCCGGGATACCCTAAAGCGGAAAACTTAGTGGGAACTTTGGACTTTTCGGCGCTGGATATTAGGGTGGCAGCCCGGGCGCTTGTCGGCAGCCCTCTTCCAAACTTTGCAAGCGCCGACAGCGATAGCGACGACGAAGATGAGGACTTTGTTGCTCCACCATTGCCGCCAGTTGTCGGTGCGAGTCCTAGAGAAGCACTGGTGATGTATTCAGACCGAGAGCCCGAGGTGGTGTACGTTGAACGTCAACCTGAAGTCGTCTACGTTGAAAAAGAACCGAGGGTAGTGTACATTGATTCGCCTCAACGAGTGATGGTGTCTCTGGGTATTCAAACCGAACCTGTGCGGGGCTCTTTGAGTCGATGTGACGTGGGCACCAGCACTATGCTCCCGCCTCTGCCGCCTCTGCCGCCTCTGGAAACTGTAATTACCGAGCACGAGGCTGATCTTACTGTGGTTCGAACCAACTCTCCGCTTACTGATGCTAAAGACTTCCGTGATGCCAACGACTATGAACTCGACAGGCTTAAGGGTGAGATCACTAAGCTCCAAGCTCTAGCTCGTGGTGCCAACTTTCGGTATCGGATGTTTGTGGACAAAATCATGCTTAAACTGTACTCAGAGGAGATTGAAGAGTTCCAGGCGTTGGCCAGAGGCGCATTGGCACGGACGCACACCGTCCACCGTCACCGCAAAGCTCTCGTACCGTATAGCAACCTGGTGACGGCGTTTCAGCTGGTCTTACGTCGCCGTTTAGTTGAACAACGCATGGCCCAACCTCTTTTGACGCTTGCAGTGCCGCAAATCACCCAGCTTCAAGCGATGATAAGAGGTGGCATTGTTCGCAAGAGTATCAATGATCTCAAATTCCGCTTACAAAAAAGTCGCCACTCGATTATCGGCCTTCAACTGGCAGTTCGTCAAAGGGAGGTAGCATCAAAGTATCGCGTGTATGTATCTAACCTGCGCTGGTTGTTCCCATTGATGACCCGCTTCCAAGCTGCTGCTAGAGGTCACTTGGTCCGCAGAAAACCTACTGCTACTCCAGCAAATATGCCTCGTCAATCGGTGATGCAAGTCACACGTCTCCAGCTGGTTATTAGAGGTGAAGCGACGCGCTATTGGATGGACCGTGTGCGTCACAAGGTTCGTCGTCATACTCATGCAATTTCTGAGTTCCAAGCAATTGCCAGAGGCGGCATAAGTCGTACCCGTATGTGCGACAACGTTTTGGTGGGATTATTATATGAGGACCACACCCTCAATAGATTATTCGCCAAGGTGAGAGGCAATGCTATGAGAAGAGAAGTGAGACTGCTCAAACGTGAACTTCGCCATGTGGAAGAGACTTCAATCCTTCCTATTCAAAGCATATTCCGTGGCATTTACGTGCGTACTCAGCGTTACTTTTTACATGAAGATATCTATGAGCAAATTGGTGAACTTATTGAGCTTCAAGGTGCTATGAGAGGAAAACTTGTTCGCGACCAGATTGATGATATGAACCGCTATTACGTCCACAATATTGCTACTGTGGTAAAGGCTCAGCTGATTATGAAAACATGGATGACAAAACGGGCGTTTGATTTGCTTCTTCTGACTAAGAACCCGCCACTTCTGGTAATTCGTCGGTTCGCATACCTTCTTATGGATGATCTGGATGACTTCACAGAAGAAATGGAACTTTCCGAAATTAAGGATCGTATTGTTGATATTTCCAAACATAATGAACAGTTGGAACTGCAACTTGAGCTGTTAGACATTAAGTTGCAAATGCTTGAGGAAAACAAAATTACCGTGGACGAATTTGTGACAAATAAGGTCAAGCCTCGAGTGAGACCCATGCTGATCACACAGAACCTGGGGCTTCCGAAGCTGGTGAGGGAAAAGCTTGAATTCTTTGCTACATTGTTGTACTTGTTACAAACTCATCCGGCGTACTTTGTTCGTCTTTATGCTCATATGGATATCGCAGCTAAGGACAAGCCTGATCTGGTGGACTTGTTTCACTGTGTCGTCGCATTATTTCCAATTAAAGAGGCCAAGATCAACGTTCACGGGCGGGAGGAATATTTTTTCGTCAAGTTTATTGTTGGCTTAATGGAGCACGACATTAAGCACCATTGCGGGAACATTACCGACATTACTCGGCCATCCAACTGTTGGTGGATCGATTACTTTGTTCACCTCAATTGTCATACCTACCAGAGACTGCATCTCAAACTGATTATGGGACCGGTGATGTCGGAGGTTGTTGACGGTGAGCACCTTGACTTTGAGCTGGACCCTGCTCGCATCTACGCTGATCTTTTACAACATGAGTGTAAAGTAATGGGCCGCCTGGACAAACCCCTGGGTCTTTCTGCTGCAGCAGCAATCAAGCAGCCCGAAGTGCTGGAGCGTTTTGTGAACAATTTGATGCAATTGCGTGAAGTTGCGACGCTGACTTTGAGTCAGGTACAGAAAGTTTTGAATCAAATACCTTTGCATGTGAGGCTTGTATGCAAACGGGTGTACGAAGCCTCCCAATTGCAGTTTCCGGACAAGCTGGCTCAGCACCATTTGGCAGTCACCGGGGTTGTCTTTGCCAAACACTATCTTACTCATATTTTTAATGGGCCTGAAAACTTTGGCTACTTGATGGGCGACCCGTTCCTGCCAGGTACGCTGGTGAACCCACGTGCCAGCAATAACCTTCGCCAGCTTGCTCGTATTGTGATTCAATTGTTTCTGTTGAAGCCATTTAGCGATAACTTCCTCAAGCCGCTCAATGACTTTGTCGTCAATACTCATGACAGCGTGAAAATGATCATACGCGAGGTCATCAATGTGGGTGAAATTGAAGCTGAGTACAATCTTAGTGATTATGACGATATCATCACTACTAGCCGGCCGCAGCTTCTGATAAGTGTCACAGCGATGGTCAGCCTCGAAAAGGTGTGCTCACAGAACTTGGACGTGATGGCGCCTCTGCTCGATGATCAATTATATCAAGTGATGCATAAGCAGCAGCAGGTTGTGGGGCTGGCTGATGATTATATGGCATTGACTGAAATGGGGGTGATCACATTGGACTTGATGCCTGCCACTAAGGAAGATACATGGGCTGACTCCAAAGCACTGCTGCTCTTTACAATGTCCAAGCGGTGCCTCTTATACATTATGCGGGTGCAACTGGGTGACAACTTGTTGGAGCTTTTGGTACTGCCCATATCTGACGAAAGTGAATCTCGCTTCAGCGAATTGATTCAAGATGACTCAAAGCTGCCGTACCACAAAACACTGCTTGGGAATCTTAAAACTTTGACCTTACACGAGCTTAAAAAGAAGACACTTGAAAATCTTATTAAGCTTGAAAATTTGGGTCTCATCACTCGGCAGAATTCATTCCAAGAGATCCTTAATCGTATCGCCACTGATATCAAAACAAAGGATACCCAGCGTCAAAATCGTAAGATGCAATTAGCAATTGCGGTGAAGACAGTGTCAAAGTTAGCTGAGAAGGAACGCAATCTCAAACGACAATTAGCTGATTACAATCGAGATGTCGACGCAATTTTGGTTCACTTCCAGAAACAGCCTAAAGACCGCAAAATCTTTAACCTTATTCCGGTTTTGTCGAAACAGTACTTCTATCATCGTGAGTTGCGCAAACGTAACAGGTTACCCAAGTTTGGCTCTTACAAGTACCTGGCCAAAAAGTTGATGGATCAACATATTTTGAAGGACTACAAAAACATGTCTGGACACTCGAAGGTAGACTTCATGTTTTCATGTCATGCTGTGGGTAGATTCACGGTGGAAGCAGCTACTGGGCTGGTCACCATTCCAGGAGCTCTGCAAATAGTCACCTTGGATGAGTTGTTGAATTTGCAGTACGAGCACGAAGAAGAATTGAAATTGTTTGATGGCATGGCAACATTTAAGCTGGAAAACTTGATAGCAATGATTTTCCGGAAGTTTTACGATACCAATCGCGAATAGCTACACGCACGTTAATACACATTTACATCATCTGACACTTTTCTAAGTAGTACAACCCCATATTGGTTCTTAAATGGAATAAAAAAAAATGTAAATTATTGGACTGAACTGACGGTTACATAATCATTTGAAGATGTCGCGAAAAATCCTTGATAATCTTTAATTGCTATATATTGACTACTTCATATATCACTTTTAAGCAATTGAAATCAGGAGTGGGGCAGTGGCTCAACGGTAGAGCTTTCGACTCCAGATCGAAGGGTTGCAGGTTCAAATCCTGTCTGCCTCAATTTCCTTTTTCATCTTTTTCATTTACAGATTTCGAATGATTAAATCACCAGGTGCCATAAGTTCTTACGTGAGTTTTTGTATCTTTGTTTGTTTGAGTACCTCTTATGCGACGTGTGTGAAGATGCATTTTGAAGGCATCTTTTTTTCTTTCTATAAGTGTGATTTAGCATCATACATAGACAAAATTGTAAAAGTTACCATATGTCATGATACACCTTATCAGACTAGACACGTATCACTTGCAGTATGTTCTTTTGTCTAAATGCTTTGTTTGACCTGTGTTTAGTGTCGTCTTTAGCACCTGAGTTTTTCTCGGATTGCAAATTTTCAGTTATAATTTACGATTCAGAATTATTATACCGGAAGTATAATTCAAACACAGTTGAAGACAATGTTGCATCTTATCTTCCTTTGCGTTCGTCCGATTTGGGCGCTCCTAAATGTCTAACTGCTGAAGTATCCCAGGAACTATCGAATTTTCAAAACTTCACCTAATTTATACTTACTCGGTGAATAAACTTATTTTTTTTTTTTTTCCATAAACTTGCATTAGTATCTATCTATCGTTTGTAAAAATAACTTATAACCTTCACCTAAGGTCGACTAAGAAAAACACATCAAGAATTTGATACCCGCGACTCGCGGAAGTTACACCTGGCCCCTGCCAGGGTTTGCCTTCCTTCAGCCCATAGGGCGAGAAAAAGTTTGGGCTGTACTTATTTTTTACATTACCTGTGAACACGGATGAGATATTCAATAGTGAAGTTCATATGTACGCTTGGTCTTTTTACTGCCTTACGGTTCTTAGACGTACTTGGGTGTGCATACTTTGAAATATCAAGAGCTACTTAAGATATAAGAGACTAACGGACACAATTCGTTATCTATAATGTATAAGAACAATGTGGAAACCATTATATTGCATCAAACTGAGTTTTCCTTGAAAGATCTCGCAAATTTGATTGTGGCCTTAACGGTAGTCGGATATAGATTACAAAGGGCACATGAAAGTCTCAAAATGGGCGTGTGGTCTAGTGGTATGATACACCCTTAGGGTGGGTGTGGCCCTGGGTTCGATTCCCAGCTCGCCCCATTTTTTGTCTTGTTCACATTGCAAGGCTCTGAAATGAGATAATATTGTTACCTCATTGTCTTGCACTCTTTGTTATATCATTACCATGCACAATCTATATCCCACTAAGTTTCAAACTCTATCAAATTGTCGTCCTCAGGCTTGATGTGTTCTCTGAACTTTTGGATGTTTTCACTTGACCCAGTTCTCAATTCGGGCCGTTTTAATTTTATATGTCCCTCAGTTCCTAACAAGGTATCCTTCTCCTTATCATCAATATCCATAGTTATCATATCCTCATCTTCGTCGTCTGGTTTCAGCTTGATCAGAATCACGTCCGGCTTGATACTCAGAGCTGACAGATCAACTCTCCGTCTGACTCTCAGTGCCAAGGTTCTACCGTCGGCAAGCAAACCATCAAACATGACTCTTAAGGTTCTCATCAGATTCAAATCGGTATCAATTTCTTTCGATAAATGGAACAGTTCACGTAAGGTAAAAGCGAAGAAGAGCTCATACGTTTCATCGGCAAGAATCACCATGCGGAATGTTGGAAGAGTAAGCACCACCGGGGCATTGGGATTGAGAGCTGCGTTATGGCTGATCGTCAGTTCCATTGCAAGTTCTTTGATAAGCAATTCTTCATCATCGGGCTGAGCGTACTCAAACGCCCGTTGAAGAAATTGTGATGCCAGCTGAAGATATCTTTCAATCTGTTGAGACTCAAAAGGAGTACGGTCAACTTCAATTGTCCCAGTGTTATCACACTTTTCATCATCCTGTACTTGCTTCAGTGCAAACCGCTCAATCTCATGCTGGGTAATTCTGTCAAGTAATCTGCCTTCTTTCCAGGGACTGGTAATGAAGAGCAAATCTTCCAGCATTTGCAATATCGTTTCACGATCAATCTTCCCCTGTTTACGCGGATTATTGGCATATAATTCGAAGAAGTTTTCGATCAGTGCCATAAGGTCAGGATCACAAAGCTTATCAAGTCCAGAAACAATGTCGCCCAACGTTAATGTACCATGTTTATCGCGATCCCAGTGATCAAACAAACGATGAAGGAAGTGGGTTTGCACCGGGTGCTCACCATCGGCATCATTCACCCAGTCAGTGACACTGGCCATAAACCGACGGAAGGCAACAAAGTCCATCAGCAGTGATGCACCACCAGTGAGAGCACTCTCCAGCTCGACCACGGTGTAAAATCTGTCGTATAAGTTTGAAAGATCACTTGCAGTCAAAGTAACCGTACGAGGCAAATTTCGAATATCCGTACGCTTCACAAAGGTCAGCACGTTCGAAAAAATTGAATCGCGGTAACGGTTTCTGTGCCTGTTGATGATCTCATCATCAATTGTGGAGAATTCCTTGAATGCGGTAACAAGTAACTCTTGAAACTTCGTAATGGCACGATATTTCGGGTTCTTGGCATCGGGATGTGCCAGTTCGTCAAGGGTATGGAAGTAGTGCTTAATGATGGAAATGAACATTCCATCATCTTCTTGTTGCAAAAGCTCCTCGCCATTAATCTTGAGAATGGCAAGAGCTACTTGGAATAGGGTCTTAGGACCCTGAAGGAAGAAGATATCCAAGATACGACAAGCAAACACAAGCGGCATCAGCAGCAAGTAAAGCGAAAGGAACCACGGTAAGGATACCACCAGCAATTGAATATCATACTTGGTAATGTGGTTCCAGAGAATGGGCATCGTGTTTTCTACCAACAGCTCAAACACTCTCTGATCGAGTAATGTACCGTACATGGTTTTCAGGTAATATCCTGGTACCACGCGATCGCACAACATATCCAACGCCCAAAATGCTTGTTCTTCAGACATATAGATAAGCAATGCAGCAACAACAATGTTCATTGCTTGACAATAGCCCAATTCAGGGTTCTTCCACAGATATGCTGTCAATACTCGCCGTAAGCGGCCAATACCCTCTTCCGTTTGGTAAGCAGCGTACTCGGGTAACAGTCGGTTCAAATCCTTTTCAATTTCTTCAATTGCAACAGATTGCTTATCTTTGTTATCGTCAAGTAATTTCTGATACTCCCCTTGATGATCAAGACGAGTATACATCGATCCCACACAAAGTTCCCAAACTTCACCTCTCAAGCGATTGGGGAGACCCACGCGAACAAGTCGGTAGAACATGGGCGTTTTGATTTGAGATAAATTGCGGCCGTCTGTACGAAATAGGTCAAACCACAACTTCATCTTCTGCTTATCCTTCGATTCTTTAGGATCACCCGGGAACTTGTACACCAACCCTAGCCCACCAGGTGGAATTTCCAGAACCTTCTCTGTGGTAATTTTGTTTTTCACCAACAAGAACTCCAGGTAGCATGATTGTATGAATGGTTGAAGTTTACGCACTTCCGGAAGATTAGCTTTGAGCACTTCCCTGAATGCGACTGCTGCCCGTTCACATTCCAGCCGTAAGCCAATCATGTAGAGGGTAACATGAAGTTTCGAATAGGTTATAATCGTGAGAGCAAATCCGTATTCCAGCAGCGGGAGCCGCTCGACTTTCTTGATGGTGGAGAGATGAAGGGAGAACAGACAATTGCGTTTGTCGTAGGCGTCTTTGAAACAGAGGAAGTGTTGCGTTAAAAACATTCTTCCCTGAGGGAAAGGTAAGTTCTTATATGCTTCCTTGTTGTACTCCAGTCGCAAACCAATTTCGACCAACATCTCACTCACCACCGTTTCCCCTGGCGGGAGATTGAATTCCTGACATAATTTCTCATCCCGTGAAAGTGTAGGACCTCGGGGCATATCAAACACCTGGCCAAGCGTGGAAAACGCCCGGTCTTTGAGTGCCCCAAATAATGCCATTTCAGGATGATTACGGGTGTGAATCGCGCGCTCTTACATCCGACAATACCTCTGTCTCGGGTGACGTAAAACAATGCGAAAGAAATTAGTAACACGTACAACCACAGTAGGTCAGGGGTCACGACAATTTACCAGACACTTGACTGCCTGCCAACTTCAGTGGAAATATGAATGTGATCAAGGGACCATGAGGACCTGGAATAATTACGCGACGCGGAGACCGTGTCTCCGGATATAGCATAGCCCACGGGGAGAAAAAAAATGATGATTGGTGTGGGGTTCGAACCCACGCCCCCGAAGAGACCAGGAATGTGACATCCGAAGATATCGCGGTAAGGTGACCTTACCCTGGCGCCTTAGACCACTCGGCCAACCAACCATTTCTGAGGTGGTTGTTTTGCAGGTCATATATGAATAATGAATTAAACTGAAACTTGAGAAAATGGGACCATGGTTATTAAATAGGGAACATAGTACCCAAAACATAAACATTTGCTACTTATGTACTCAATAATGCGTTATTTGGGTTGGAATAGTCTGTACAAGGAGCTTAATTTGGTCACGATTACAATCAGGAAAGAATTGATTGACACAAATGAGATTCAAATTGAATTTGATTATAAACTTCATCTCAGCACACAAGAATTGTGAAGACTGGACAATTCTATTGTTTGAACTGCTGCTATTTTATTGAATTCTGGCGTTCTACTCACTTCGCTCATGCTCTTTGCAAGAAATAAGCAATCATGGACTACCTGTTTTGACAATCTGGTAATCATTGGAATGCTTTATGATATGCATCATCTACTTGCACGAAAGCCACTGATTTGAAGCAATAATGGCGTTATAACAATTTCGAGGGACATACGGTTGCTGAATGAAGAATGGAAAGAAAAACTTTTCGAAGTTATCTCGTCGGCTTGACCTGAGATTCGGAAGGTATATCTTCACTAATAGCTCATATGTTTGTGGTAACTTTCCTTCACAAATTTTTCTAAAAGAAGGTTTTGGAGTTTTTCACTTTCATCAAAGCGATTTCTAGATCTCAAAATCACAGGTTACACACATTGTACTAGTCAATTCCAGATGTATCGAGCAGTTACTATCGACTGTTCTCGAAACACCTTGAGGGCGGTGGGTGACTCTGTTCATGGAGTTCGGATACTGGAATCTTACTAGTAAAGTCTAGAATGAGCAGAGCAAGGACCTTTTGGAACCAATACAAATATAATAAAGATGGTGTATACAATCATCGAAAACGAAAGGAAAGTCGAAGTACGGAATTGGCAAATATGCATTCTCAAATTCTAGCATCGTTACTTAGTCCTTTTAGACCACACGAAAATCAGAAAAA
This sequence comes from Diutina rugosa, assembly GCF_008704595.1. Classification (NCBI taxonomy): domain Eukaryota; kingdom Fungi; phylum Ascomycota; class Pichiomycetes; order Serinales; family Debaryomycetaceae; genus Diutina; species Diutina rugosa. The sequence continues at coordinate 131,123 of NW_022995211.1, read as the reverse complement.
AGGCCGGTAAAAGTGAACATCTCAACCATGAACGTAGGAATTTATAGTTTATGTCATCTTTTTGTGGTTTCATGATTGAAGAGTTCACATTGTGTAAAGTTCGTTATAACGTAATACGGAGTTATCAACGGGTAATCCCTGGGAAAGAGCGTAGAAAGAAGCCCAACGGCATATGCAGACAGATGTGAAACATCGCCATTCGCCGAAATTTCAGTTATTTTGCGTTACAACGGCTTCCACCGAACCTCATTGCCACGGCTTTTGTAAGAGCATACCGCCCTCTCGCCTGCATGTACCTCACTCGCTTATCGCCAGGCAAGCTAAGAGCATAACTCCTTGCGAACACATTGACTGATAATGCTGCATTAATTAGCCTCGTCCGAGGGACCTACAAGTGCATACGTTGTTGACGGAGCTGCAAACTATATTTCATCCTGTTATGTATATATAATTGCCATCGCCTAATCGTCGATGCCCCTTATGGAGAAATACGAATCGGAAGTGTCGTCCCAACCGAAGAAGGAGGTCACTGAGTCTCACTTTGACGATGTTACTTCCCAATTGTCTCAGAATCGCTGGATCAGATGGATCTACGACTTGGACAAATTTGGGGTCGAGACTCGTGGGATTGAGCGAGTGGAGCCGGAAGACCGGTCGCAAAAGCCTCTCTGGTACCAATTCATTCATGTAATGGGGGTGTGGTTTGCCTCTAATATTGGGCTCACGTCGATGTCGCTGTATTTCTTGCCCACATTGATGTTTGATCTCAACTTGAGAGACTCGTTGGTGCCTGGGTTGATTGGCATGTGGATAGGCTGTCTTGTCCCCGCCTACTGCTCAACCATGGGTCCTCAGTCTGGATGTAGACAGATGGTGGGTGCCCGTTTCTTGTTCGGTGAATGGGGGGTGAAGTTTGTGTCGTTAATTGCCATTGTCGGAGGTGTGGGGTGGTCAGTGGTGAATTGCGTTGTTGGAGGCCAGGTTCTTCGGGCTGTGGGTGACGAAAATGTTCCGTTGGCAGCCGGGATCATTGTTATTGCCGTTGTCTCTTTAATTGTGGCCGTGTTTGGTATCCGCGTGCTTATGAAGTTCCAAACAGCGTTGTCAATTCCTTGTGTTGTGGCGGTGATTTTGTACTACGTGGTGGTTTGCAAACAGCTCAGTTGGATCAGTGTCACCAACGCCACCATTGCTGAAACCAACCCCAACGGCTCTAGCTTCACTACCCGTGGCCAATGGCTCTCGTTCTTTGCCATCAGTTACTCCGTCACCGGGACGTGGGGGCTGGGGGCCTCTGATTTCTATATTCTTTTCCCCGAAGACACCCCGAAGATTGCGACGTTCTTTGTAACGTTTTTGTCTATCGGCATGCCGACGACGCTTGTCGCCGTCGTCGGCTCCCTCAGTGGTGCCATTGCCTACTCCTACAAGCCTTGGGGGGATGCCTACGAAAACGTTGGTGTCGGTGGTATCATCGATGCGGCGTTTAGTCCCTGGGGGAGATTCGGCAAGTTCTGCCTGGTGTTGCTCTACATTTCCCTCATTTGCAATAACATCATGAACACTTATTCGGTGGCGTTCGAATTCCAGCTTATCGATAACCGCCTCCGCTACGTACCCCGGTGGTGCTGGGCGGTGTTGGTGATGGCGGTGTACTTGGTGCTTCTGTTGGTCGGCCGCAACGTGTTCTCCGATATCATCAGTAACTTCTTGCCAATGCTTGGGTACTGGGTGTCCATGTACATCGTGTTGCTTTTGGAAGAGAACTTATTGTTCAGAAATCGATCCCAGAAGCATCTACACTCAGCAGAGTTTGTCGACCCGGGGCTGGAGAAGTACTTGTACAACTGGACGGCGTGGAATCGTCCTCGGGAGATCACTTGGGGGATTGCCTGTTGTTTAGCTTTCTGCTGTGGGGTGATTGGTGCCGTCGCGGGGATGAATCAAGTGTATTGGGTGGGCTGGATTGCTCGCAAGATCGGCGACCATGGTGGTGACATCGGGGTGTTTTTGCTGATGGGATTTACTGGGGTTGTGTACCCGCCATTGCGGTATCTTGAACTTCGCAAGTTCAGAAAGTGAACTGTATACGACTGTAATTAATCATAATATGTTTAAGTATCTATAAAATCGTAAGCCAGCCGTGTCGTAGCCGGACGACATTCATGTCCTGTTGTAGTTTACTCGTTACCTGCCGCTTGCACCAAATCCAAAAACTTTTCCTTAGAAATCTCGTTCATCAACTCCTGCTTGCGCTTTTCCCCACCAATCTCGGCCTCAAGTTGTTGCTCAGTCTTGATTTGGGTGGCCAAAATAGCGTTAAACAAACGAACCACCCCCTTTTGAGCCGACTTTTTAAGGTGACGTTCATGAGCCAACGCTTCGGCAGCGCCATCGCCGGCGGGTATAAGTCTTCTCACCCGGTGCTTGTCTTGCAACTGCTTCTTTTCCGCTAAAAGCGCCCGCTTGGCCTTAGCTTCCAATTTATCCAGCTCGAGCTTCTTGATTGTCAGCTTGTTTCTCGCCAAAATAGGGTCCTTCCGGTCGTAAGCTTTAAGCTTCGACCCCAAAATAGCGGTGACTGCGGACGAGAATGCTTCGGAGCCATCACTGGTCTTTGCACTCTTTCTCTTAGTGGGGAAAGAATCGTCTTCTTCTTCTTCATTATCATCGTCGTCTTCTTCCTCTTCTGAGTCGTCTTCGTCCTCGCTGTCACCCAGAGAAACGCCTTCAACATCAAATTCGTCTTCAGCGTCACCCTCCAACTCGTCATCAGACGCTTCTTCAGCCGACTCATCGGAGGAAGCCTCATACGAGTCGTTGGAAATGTCCTCTTCCTCGCGGACTTGGGCTTTCTCCAGCGAGATCTTCAGCTTTTTGGCCATGGTTAAGGGAGTTACGCGATGAGCGATGGTTGAGCCGCACTGCACTTGACTAGCGATGGGCCTGCTGCCTACCGAAAATCGATAATCACGTGATCCGAAGGTTGTCTCCCGCTATAGTGCAATGATGCGCACGTCTCATCCCAGTGATTAACAAAATGAATGGGCCCAATGCAACAGCAATTAATACCGATTTGGATGGAGGTTTGATCATTTGACATTGACGCGGTACCTGATGGTCATCGATAAATGCAATGTTTCAAAACCGAGCGACGCACTTTTCAAGAATTTCAGTGGTGACAATTATAAATTATTATATAGAGATCCTTGGATTCCTTGTCACAACTCCAAGCTCCATCTCAAATCCCTTCAATCATCACTTCCATTGTCAACGTAATCTCAGCGAGATTCTGCAAGGCGTTCACAGTGTCGCTGTCAGGCGCGGTCGCACCGATAGGCGACGCGCTGACGTCAGCGTGGGGAAAGAGCTACGTCGCCGGTCCCAGATTATCTGGAGGGTTACCATCTTCTATCATTAGTAAGCCACATCTCGATCCAACCTAAAAATCACTCGCGTTAGTTGGTCTAATGCTGCGTGCCTTTTCTGCATAAATCCCTTCCCACCCCCAGATGTGGGTGCAACAGATCGTGTACCCGCATTTCGAAGTCGCACACCCACGCCACTTGTATATATTTACCATCTTGAGCTCTGTCGCGTCGCGCCCCCCCTCCACAACATACCGCTCGCTTTTTACTTCACCACCACCACTGCCCATGGCCGAAGAAGGGTTTCCCGATAACGAAGTGACCCTCCACGAAGGGCACGACGATGACGAGTGGAGCGGCAAGGACGTGGATGATGTCATGGGGAGAAAGACAGCCTTAACCACTGAAATAAACGCGTTGCGGTGCAAAGTCCCGGACTACCAGGCTCAAATCGCCGAAGAGGACTATCAAATGGAGCAATTGGAGCAAGAGCTCAGTGAGATCATGCTGATGATTGGTCCTATGGAAAAGGCGAGAGATGATGAGCTTGAGAAACTTCTGAGCCAGATGGCCCTGATCACCACTGAGATTGAAGCTGAACATAATGAAAAAATCAACAAGCTCATGGAAGATACCGAAAAGCAGTCCCAGGCCATGTTTGCCGCTTCCGCTGCTCGCGACACCGAAATCAAAGAGCAGTTGGAACGAGAAATCAGGGAACTAGAGGATGAGCTCAAGGCACTTCCTCAACAACAGAAAACTCGTATCGACGAAGTGCGGCGTGTTAAACAAGAACGCCGCCGACTGGGGATAAACTTACTTGCTCAAGAGTTAGCTACTCTCGATAGCAAGATCGCTAATGCCGATAAATCAATCAAGCAAAATGAAACTAAATACAAGCGCATGCTGGCGAAGATCATGATGGCCGAAGATGAGGTGCTCAACCTTGAAGAGCTGCTACTCGCTGTTCAACGGGAACATGAGGCCCAACAACTGGAGCTTACCCAAATGAGGGAAGGTTTGAAAGAGAAGAAACAATATATCAGTGATACGAAAACCAAAATATCCGATACTGGTAACCAGATTGACTCCTTGGAACTGGAAATTATCAAATTAAACGAGCTCTTGATGGCGCTGGAACTGAAGCGGCGTACCTTGCACAATGAGCTTCAAGAACTCAAGGGCAACATTCGCGTATTTTGCCGCGTGCGTCCTCAAGACGGAATTCAGTTCAATTACAATGTTCGTTCTGCATTCGAAGAAGGCAGCGAAGTGTTAGCAATTACTGACGGGGTTAAGAACATGGAATACCCATTTGATCGTGTGTTCATGCCTGACGCACAAAACCTGGAGATCTTTGATGAAATATGGCAATTGGTTCAACTGCTGATGGACGGCTACAATGTCTGCGTGTTTGCTTATGGTCAGACGGGTCTGGGAAAGACATATACAATGTCACATGGTAGCGATGGGATGATTCCTTTATCAATTCAACGAATTTTCCAACACATGGACGAGATCTCTCCCCAGGGTTGGCAATACAAGATATCAGGTCAGGTTCTCGAGATCTACAATGACAATATCATCGATTTATTGGTGAAAAATGATACCGCCAAACACGATATCAAGCATGACGACGTCAATGGAGTCACCACTGTGACCAATCTTACTACTATGCCGATAGCTCTGGAAGCCGAGGCTCGCAAACTTATACAATTGTCTAACCGTCACCGGCTGGTGGGGCTGACAAAGATGAATGAACGATCGCTGCGCTCGCATCTGGTATTCATGCTCCATTTGGATGGGGAGAATTCCAAGACGGGCGAGCGGCTGAGGGGCACGCTAAACCTCGTTGATTTGGCTGGGAGTGAACGGTTAAACCAGTCTCAGGCTCGTGGCGAGCGGTTGAAGGAAACACAAGCAATCAATAAGCTGTTGCTGTCGTTGGGACAAGTGATCGGCGCTTTACATCGTCCAGGAGGACATGTTCCTTATCGCAATTGCAAACTTACTTATTTGCTCAAGAATAGTTTGGGCGGCAACTCCAAAACATTGATGTTTGTCAATGTCTCCCCTCAATTCGCCAACTTTGGCGAGCTGGCAAACTCGTTGCGATTTGCAACCGAAGTTAACAGCACTAAGTTAGGGTCTCCCAAGAAGCGCGTGGCTATATAAGAGTCGAATCATCATCTATCTACAAACATTGGCATGAACAAATGAAGTTGAAATCTGTGTATTATGAGATGTTGTTATCATTTATTGGTATCAACGCAAACTAGTGGCGTAGTTATCAATGTTGCCTCTAAAATCTTTTGGCGAGGAACGCCATGAGCAATTCGCTCAAAATCACTTGTTGTAATATACCGAAAACCTTTTCAAATAAAATGTTAAATAATTCTTTTCGTCACCTTTGAGGTCCACCTCCTGTAGTAGCCCCAAATTAAATTGATTTCGCCGACGGGGGTAGGGTAAGAGGGAACAAACACCCGAACAATTCGTTTGCTCCGTCACTTGCCACCAGACTGTTCTGGCGTACTGACCACCACCGGGTTATAGACACTACCGAAAAGATACCAGCAAAGGTCTCCTCGATAGCGGAACGTCAACGCCAAAAAAGATTAGGTGACTGCAGCAGCCACCTTAGGCTTCAGTGGAGCTGGCGATGGAGCCCGAACCACGAGGATTCGGGCTCTATTTATGTTGTTGGTGTGCATGAAAGCATTCCCCAGACACGCAACATCGCATATGCAGACACGGCCCAATGGTTACTACATCAATGAGCATCGCCAGATCCTTTTACAAAATCTTGATCCAAAACCCGGGATCATCATCCCGAGACGTGGGACCACCAATAACGTGGTGAACAGGTCCGACACGTCGTTTTTCTTCCAAGGTCTTTTTGAATCAAGGTGATTCCTCGCATTGCCCATGCCGCGACACTCTCGTATAACGAGAGTTCGTTTGCCAGGAATAGTGCATATGGGGCTATGACCAAATGGCAACTCTCGGCTTTTAGCCTCGGTGGACAATGATAAACGATAGTTTTCACGTTTGTGATCACATCGGAAGGCATGCTTCCCCTAAACATAGTCACTGTTTACATTCGGAAATTGATTTCCCTTACAAGTTGTAGCCTAGCGCCCTGCGTCCACAACCCCTTGCCGCGACGAAGATGCATACTGGCCTAGTACTCCTTCATAACACCAACAAGCGTGTTTATCAATAACAAGTACTATTTGTAAGCAAATGCAATAGATACGACAAAGCCATACCATGAGGCGACTTCAGACGAAAGTTTAGACAAATGGTTGCTACGCGCAACCCCTTCGCACAACCTTAAGTAAAAGTTTATTTCCACCTTCCGGTCAAAATACGAGAGCGTCCTTGCAAATTCATGTCTGAAACTTTATTTTTAGCTATTTACAGGCTCGGCTAATAAGTTGGTATCGGGAATGTAGTCAGTCGCGGAGCGAAGCAAGCCCAGGGTGCTGGCAGCTTGCCATTGTTGAGGAAACTCTTGCTGGGCCCACTCGTCGATACGCTTCTGATCGTTTTGGGCAATGCAATAATTATGGAGCGCAATGATTGTGCTCAGAGTGACAGTAACGTCGTACTCGTCTTCCATTTTTTGGGTAAAGTCAATGGCCTCATCCACTAACCCATGGTACACATGGGCTATGAGGTATTGTTGGCATATCTTATCGTCTGCTACCAAGTCAAATTGGGAAAGGTTATTGAAAAACTCTTTCACGTAGCTCATGTCGTTGTAAGTGTAAGCTTTGAGCATGATTGTGGCGGTCTCCAGATTGATCCCATGAGGAACAAGACTGAGAAATAAGTCCCGAGTACGAGCCACGTCTTGAAGGTTTGCATACGCATTCAATATCGTGTTTTGCAACTCTAGGTCGGCTTGCTCGATGTTGATATCCATTTTGAACGATTCGTGCACTTCAATCACCCCTTCTTCGTAGAGTTGATCACCAAATTGTTCAAACAAATACTTATAAACGTCCTTCAGGGGTGGCAAATGCTGGTGGTCTCCATGCAAGCCGTGAAGATGGTTCATTTGTCGTAAAATCACGAGCGCAGCATTTGGTCTGTTGTGCTCACAAAAGAATTTCATCGCGGGGAGGTAGGTTTCATTGGGAACGGTAAAGTACTTGTGAAGCTCACCATAAAGAACCCAATTCGTCTCATGAGTCAGTTCGTTGGTATAAGTGATGGCAAAATTATGAAGCACGTTGAACAACTCGTTATACTTGTATCCAAACGGCTGGTCACTAGGTAATTTAATCGGGCTGTCGGGGCTCATCTTAGGTAATTCACGCTTGAGCATTTCGATAGTATCCCCCACTAATTCCTGCTCTAACATTCGTTGAGCGAAAGCTTTGATCACTTCAGGAGAGCACTGCGGTGTCAGCATGTTCTGCTTGATTTTAGTAAAGATAGGGAAAATCGCCATGGCATCGTCCATATGGCGACACAAGATTTCAATCAAGTTATTCAAGGTGTTGACAATGCTGGGGTCAGTCATCGTCGCCCATTCAGTAAACCTTTCGAGGGAATCGTCGAATAAGTTGATGGCTTTAACATGATCATCATCAGCAATTGCTTTATCAATGAGATATTTGTACAGGTATGCTGATGAGCCCACTGATGCGGTGAGAACTTGGTAGATATGGCCTCTTACATTGAGGTTAGTGGTAGACAATGCCAACATCATTTGATCGATATCTGTCAGTGCCTCTTCCATCAGCTTGGCTTTCTCATCCTCTGAAAGAGAAGAATGAACAATATCGTAAAGCTGGCATTGATTCTGGAGTTCTGGGGAGAATTTCACATCATGTTCAGATACAAACTCTCGAAGCATTTTCGCTAATTTAGGAAAATCTTGATGAGCTAAACGCAACACAGTCTCAATCAACTGTTCATCTTCGAGGGCTTGGGCAAATAACACTTGGCGAATCTCCAGATACTTTGCTGGATTATCCAAGAATGTTAAAAGCTTTTTGATGTTGGCTGATGCTGTTGGCCAATTAGAAACCAGCTGTAACTCGAAGATCATCTTCATTAGCTGTAGCAAAGTCGATGTAGAAAGATGGCTCAAATCGCTATGTTCGACAAGACTGTTCATGAGCAATTGGATGCGATCTACGCTCCGTTCCAAGTCAAGATACTCATGTACTGCGGGATTTTCTTCAGCGTAAATCAGCTCAATGTGAGCCATAAGCTGGCGGTAGTAGTCATCATTGAGACTGTAAAGTTTATCATGGAAAACGCCAGCAATGTCTTCGTAAGTCTGCAAGCTTTGAGGAAGCTGACTTATTAATTGACCCAAAAAGTCTTCCGGAAGATCTCGAGTTCGAGCCAACCCGCTAAGAGCTACGGGCAAACTGGTCATAGCCGCACCCATCAATACCAACTTTGTCAAAACTCTCGTGTCAAGGTCTTGCCGTGTAAGTAATTGGGAAATCATTTGAGATAAGTACTTTGGCATTTTGATTCGGTTCCCTGGTTGGTTAACCTGTTCGAGAAGTGCATCTGCCAGAACCATGAACAAATCGACGGTCTCGTCATCGGAAAGTGGCGTGCCTTTGTTGATTTCCTTGATAGTGTTGCTTAAGATGTCAAAGTCATCGGCGGTGAATGGTTCCGATGACGTTAATGCTTGGGAAAGGCGAGTCTTGAGCTCTTTCAGTTTGATCTTAGGAGGAAGATCAGTGCGAAGGTGAGGCCGTAGCGATGCCAATTTTGAAGGGGTTGGCGGTGTCTGGGTCTTTCGTGATGGTTTCTTCGGCGATGAAAACCGTGGTATGGTTGGTTTCCACAGCCGGTACCGTAGCCCGATCACCCTGGAGCTCGTATTCATCCACCGATGAATTTTTCGATTGAGCGACTGGGAAAGTAGTGATTCAGCGGAACCTTCCGACTAACGAAAATAAACCGGAATAGTTGACATTTTGATCATGAATGTATGATACTTATCGATTCTTGATATGTTCTCCATTTAGTGTCAACATTCGTGTATTTATATTATAATCCTTTTATGTGAAAATCCAGATCGAGAATCAGCGAACCATTAAGCTATTGCAAACTCATGACTAAACTCGTCAGCCACAATCCCATTCGTTTATGACTGAGGTCCAAACACAGGACCTCAAGTTCCATCCGAAACCCAAGCATTTATCCGATGAGTACCAAATGATACTTGTGATTCCATCATTGTTGCTTCTTTTCCGACTCTTTCTCCGGAGTCTCTTCAGAAAAGGCCACAACAATGAACGCCACCAACACCACGTTGGCCATACCTGCCGCCACTGCCCCCGCCCATACAGGGGGGACGCCCATACTTCTGATTGCGAAGAACAGCGCCAATGGCAATACTATCATTGCGAGGGTAAAAACCACAAGCTTGTTGACCACATGTCTATGTCGTTAGTCCTCAAGTTTTCAATCCTGAAACGTCAATTCTCGTCACTTACTGAGGAATGTCTGCCATGGTTATTCGCGCCGTCGATTTCACGCCGCACTCAATAACCCGTTCGTTGCACCATGAAGGCCACACAATGGATGAGCTTATTCACAGCGTTGGGCGCTGTTTCTGCGTTTAAAGACTGTGTTAAAGTTTCCTACCCCGGCATCGACGTCGAACACGACGGTTATGTCGAGCTGAAAGCCACGTTCAACAGCAAGGTGAACCAATACTCCAGCGCCGGGTGCGTTGGTGATAACACTCAATTTATTGTATACCAAGTGGCTCCCGGCATCTTGAAAGACCAGGCGTTTGTTAACGTCCAGGGAGCCCCGGAATTCGACATTGCTGATGCCTGCCACGTTATCTACAAGGAAGTTAAAGATGCCGCCGACCTCGACTTGACCGGCTCTAACTGGTTGATTGAAGAAACTCCTCGGCATAAATCAAAGATGGTAGAATTGTACCACTACGCCCGTGATCGGTTGGCTAAAAGAGAGTCGTTCGCCGTTGGTGGCGACGATGCTGACGAAGCCGAAGCATTGGCAGCCGAAGTGCTGGCTGACTTTGCTGCCGCGTACCTGTTGTTGCTGGAAGAAGGCGACCAGCCAGTTACCATCATGAAGACGGCCCTGGGTGACTCTAAGGTCGATCTTGGCTCCGGGTTATTCAGCGAGTACCAGTTCTTTACTCCCGGGTTGTTGACGATTACTTTCGTGGTGTTGTTTTTGGTATTCGTTCTTTTCAATGCTGTTTCGTGGTTGAGCAGTATCCAAATTACCTACGCTGCGTTTGAGAAGCAAGTCGATATCGACAAGAAGACCGAATGATTTCATAGTTTTAAAATATACACTCATGACAGACGTGCGTTGAAGTTAGTACACATAAGGAATAATTTTGTACGGCACTTGACGTTCGTACTCCACCCACAGCTTCTTATACTTCGCCCGACACTTAGCCTCGTCCCGCATTTGACGGTGGACCAAAAGTGCCCCGAAATAGATCACGTAATAATAGGGGAGCACCAGCTGGAAACCTGTAGGCAAGCACCACAGCCACCCAATCAACCAATCACCAAAGTAGTTGATGTGTTGAGACAATCCCCACCAGCCGTCACACAACAACTTGGAGCCGGTTTCAGTCTTGATCAGCTTAAAGTTTTTGTGGTCAAGCTTGCCATTTTTGAAATCACTCTTCTGTTGGTTAGCCAGGCGGAAAATGTAGAAACCCAAAGCCATAAGCGCAGTAATCCCAATAACTTTAGGCCAGCCAAGATCCAAGCGGTTTTCGGGAAGACAGAGGAATCTCAGTTGAAGAGAATACAGCCACGGCACCAATGCCAAGTCTCCAAAACTCAACATGAACCCGAAACCATCGGTGGTGATGTCCATCATCAGCAACACCCCTGCTTCGTTGAGCACCCCGTCAAAAGTATAAAACATTTGCATCGCGGTCACCAATGCGAGAGAGTCGGACACCAGACCTTGGGTGTGATACTGGTAATGGCAGCACAGCAAATTGATAAGGAGCCACAACAACATACCAGGTTTCAATTCGCAGTAAAGTTTAATGTCCAACGGTCCGATGCGAGGATTCAACTCACGCCCAATGAACCAGTCGTAAATGACATTGCCAGTATTGCCATTGATAGAAAGAACACGTTCGTGAGTACCAACGCCATTAGGCTTGCGGAGAGGGATGAACGAGCATACATAAACGAACACCACCAACAACCACGCGAAAACAATGGTGGTGAGGGTGAGCTGAAGGATGTTGTTGTACACGAATGCTAATTCGGGCATGTAGTGGTTTTCACAGGTGTACCAGCGGTACACAAGCACAGTAATGAAAAGAATCAGCATGGCGGGGCCATTGATCTTATAAGTGAGCTGCGTGCCATCTCTCAATGGCACCCCTTTGAGGGTTTGCCCAGGCAACCACACGTCACACGCAGCTAAGGTGAAAAACCACGTCAAGTATGCTTTCCAACAGAGCGGGTCAAACACAAGAAGTTTCACGGCTTCCCACGAGTTCGGGAGCTGATCCTTGATGGCGGCAAAGTTAAGAGAGATACCCTGGGCCAGGTAGACGCGATTGCACAGCAATTCGAAGAGAATGAGCACCGCGGGGAGCCCAATGGAGATTGCCAATGCGCCGGGCAACCCCGAGAACTCCAAGTGTGTCGTCTTAGGATTGAGCACTGGTTTGGACATAATGGTTGATGTCCTGGTACGCTTAAGACTTTATAGGGAGTAGTTGCTAAACGACGCGCTTGGGACCTGGCGCGACTTATACGATGGGTACGGCGATGAGGGTGTGGGGTGGAGAGAGATGAGGACGCGACTACAATATACCTGTGATCAAAGGAATTCATTAACATAATGAGATTGTGGTCGTCCTCAATAAGGGCCATTCAAGTACTGTAATAGAATGGTTTTGCGAAAGATTGCCATGTTAGCTGAAAAATCAATTCTGGCTTCGTTGACCTTAATGAGGTCTGCAGATAAGCGATTTGCGATGATGTAAGCGCAGACTTGAAAATCTCTCCATGACTGTTGAATCGTCGACTTTATAGTTAGGTGTCGCTTTTGTGGTGTAGGATCTACCGAAACTAATGTCTCGTAACAAGTGCCCTGATCTTTATGCTACCTGCAATTTTACGGTATTGTAATCCGTGTTCTCTTCGCAACCGAGGCTAAACTCCTAAGTTTGGTCTTACACAAGTTCTTGACTTGAACTCTATGTCAACCTAATGTGTGAAAGGCTTCACTGGTGGTTAAGGTCACCTTTTGCTTTCATTGCTGTGGCTCACTGTAGATCATTTGCCGATTTGGTCGAAATCAAAACAACCTGCAGCTACTATATTTAACACGGTGATCTAAACCACCACACCGAAACACCCTGCAATATCCACATCTTGTCGGCTTGAAACTAATCTTTCTGTCACCATTTCATTATGGCAGGCACCCCTCTAATTAGCTTACAGATTCCAAGCATTTCCTCGTACACCTCTACATTCTCGGCTTCGCCTCCCCCTGCGGTCTCGCCCCGTTTCGCACGCGAAATTTTTGGCTACATGATCTCTCATCAACTCACAACCACGTTTATCAACCCACAATGCTGTTTATTCAGTGGGCCGACGATTTCGTTAAGCGGGACGACGATCCCACCGATACTGCTGTTGAGGCGGCTGCCACCTCCTCCGATGTGGTGGCACCGCCGATGAAGGTGCCGACCCTGGACGGTAACCCCTTCATCACCCACTACCATAACCCCCTGGGGACGGTGTTCATTGCCGTTGGCGCCATCGTTGGGGCAATCTTACTCGGTCTCATCTTATACTACTTGATCATCGGTATTGTTGCTGGTCAACTCGCCAAGCGGAACGTGAAGCGTGAGAAGCAGGAGAAGGAGAAGTACAACCACAACGCCGCTGCCTACGGCTACGGTGTCACCCTGAATTACATGGACCCCATGGGCGACTCGAAGGTGCCTCTTCTTCGTCGTACGCTGAACGTTGGCTCCAGCATGTTCACCCCTGGCTCCTTGCTGAACGGCGCTGACAACTCCACCCTTAACATGCTGGAAGTGGGCGCCATGTCCAACCAGGATTTGACCAAGATGTTTGTATCGCCCACCGCCGAAATGCAACACAAACGCGCCAAGTCATATACCCCCCTGATGCTGAATTTGCTGTTTGTCAACAATCTGTCTTCGCATTTGCCCGGTACCCCTGGCCAGCGTCACCTGATGTTCGTGCCTCTGGTGTACATGGAGCCCAACGCGCTGGAATCACAGTTGCTGGTCCCTGGTACTCGTACTGGTGAAAAGCGCAAAACCATTCCATCCATGTACTTGGAGGACTTGATTGATTTAGACAAGCAATGAAATATTGCATAAATAGGATATAATGGCATTGGCCGGAACGAAACCATGAGATTTTAATAAGTTTAGCAGAATAAAAGTAAATTTGCAATACACTAGTATGGTGAATACACTAGTATGGTGATGAAATGAATCTTTATTCCTATGTCCTGATAATTGCCTAATCTTCCACTTCGATTACCTCTTTACCTCTCTTTGACAGCTTCACCGGCAGCGTCAGTCTCAGCCGCAGCAGCTCCAGGTCAAATTTCGAAGCCAAGTCCTTCACCGACCCTTTACGCCCAAGCGATCTAAATTGACCGGGTTTTTCCATGGAAAAGTCTTTCCGGGTGGGCTTCGAGCTCACCACCGTCGGGGTACGGTCCTTATCCTTCTTATCCTTTCTCTCCTTCTTCTCCTTTTTAGGCAGCGAACGCTCCAATGACGATCGCTTAGGAGAACCAGATAACACAGACGCTTTCTCTTCGGCGGCTTGGTTTATTTGAGCGTCGGCAAACTCTTCGTCACTCAGAGTCAGAAGCACAGGGGAAGCTGGCTTCTTTGGCTTTGGAAGTGAAGGTACATCACTGGGATCCACCTTCAACTCCTTGGAAGAGCTAATTTTACGAACAACGGGTGCAGGAATCTCTCCCACTATACGTTTCGGCTTAACCGCTTGCTGAAGTCTCAGCTCAAGCCGTGACTTGGTCAGATTGTCGCGAGACGGCAGTTGGACCAGAGGCACCAGCGGGATTCTGGTAGTCGCAGGGCGAATTTGACCAGCAGGCTTTTGCAGAGTACGACGACGAAGTTCTTTGAAGATGTCATCTTTGTGCGTGAACAAGTCATTTACCAATGCCAATACGTGTTTATCACCCGAGGTATCGCCCACGTCCCGAGGCTTGAGCACAAGGGGGCTAAATTCTTTCAACAAGGTGGTTTGAAACTTCTTGGAAAGTTCAGGATTTTTTGAACCAATAATCAGCACGAGACGCTTCAAGTGGGTGATCACCGCGTCGAGAGTTGCCAAATTGCACAGCGGCAAGTCCAGCAACACATTTTGTACACCGACAATGCGGGGATCGCTCTTAGACTCATCCAGAACGGGGTAGGTTTGGTATAAAGAGTGGATGAGCTCGAGATTGCTGTGGGGAATGAGCAGATCGGGGAGCTCCATTAAATACAACTTCAACACGTTGGTGATGATGATTGGATGATGTTTTTGCAAGACGTCATTCACCAGAGCCGGGTCCTGTAAAGGGTTAAGTTCCAGACGCAATTTGTGAACGCTCAGCAAATTGATAGGCTTGGTCCACAAATTGATACGTTCTTCGTCATTGGCAACTTCTGGGTACACTTTATCCAAATGGCTAAGTAAGCACTGGATCAAAATGGGCACCACCTTCTTGTCGAGTCTCAGCTTTACAGCCAAATCAACACCGAAGGTTTGGTTGATGTTTGAGTTGTAGTAGTTATCATATAAAATGACCAGAGGGTTAAACCGCCCAGTGCCGTAGTTCTCAATGAGGAATTTGAGATCACTGATCGGGTTCATGGTCTCTTCAACCACGCTGAGTTCATCGCACATGTGCTTCATGTGTTCGACCTTGTCAGAAAATGCTGACATAAAGTCGTGCGTAACCTTTTTCACCGCCTTCAAACGGTCGAGCTCACATTTTTGCATGAACGTCAAGTGATCCATCACCAACTCCTCAAACTCACACCGTACCTTATCGAGTTCACATACTTGATTGAAGTAATTGGCATCGTACAGTTTCACTTCAGCCATGAGCCTCGCTAACTGCGACCGATCAGTGTAGTCGACCAGCCCCACCCCCATCGCTTGCTTCATGTCTTCAAAGTATTCAGTAAACTGCAGGGCACGAATCAGCTGGTCTCGAGAAAGTCCAGTTTGTTCACTGGGCTTGTCTATGGCGGCACCGGTAATCTCGAACACCACTGGTTTCCATTGATAGTAGAACTGCAGCGAGTTGATGAAATTCTTCAGCGTCAGCATTGTACCAATCAACCGAATGAACCCGTTGTTGATCAAGTCCTGACCAAACTTTTCCGCCTTAGCAATGTTGAAATCTGGGATGTTGTCAAGGAGCCATTGGGTAATAGCCAGCCCCGTCAGCACGTGGCGGTAGGTACCCAAGATGGGCACCTTGTGGTCGTTGACCTCAACACCACTCAAAATATCAAGCAAGAGACCCTTAATGGTGACGTAGTCGTATTCGGAGTTGCCGAACTTGTATATGCGAAATTGCAAATCATCAGGCGCTGCAGATTCACCCAGGTCCTTAGGAGCGACATCTTGCTTAGCGGCAAACTCTAAGTCCTTGAGCTCTTCCTGTAACTCATCCTCAGAGTAGTGCAGCTTGAACTCTTCAAGCATGCGGCACTTGTTGAAGTACTTCTTTTGCAAACGTTCCACCAGTTGCTTTTGGCTGCGGAACGCCTTGTACTTTTCTCCAAGGGTTTGCTCCGAGAACTCGACCCGCTTGCGGTGTTCGTGGCACCAGTTGGTGAAGGGCTCAAGCACCATCACTCTGATGTTCGTGGCGATTTGCAAGTGGTTGTGGCCTTGACGAACAAAGTTTTCATTGACCTTTTGGTAGGCGTTTTTGATCGTCAGCACGTAGTCGTCATTGTTCATTCTCTTAGCGCCTGGCCGCAAACTTTCCATGTCTTCGAGTTGGGTGCCGTAGACCATTTCTGCCTCCATCCGCTGCGAGAAAAGAGCGACGAAGTCGTCGTTCTCCTTGCAACCATCGTGCAACTGTTCAAACAACACCTTGAACCCCCGATCGTACTCCGGGGTCCAGAATGAATCAGCAAACAGCATCGCTCGAGGTGGTGGAGGGTGCGAGTTGGATCGCTGTCAATTTCCTGCACCAAATCAGGTAAACATCCACATCGCGACATAACATTCTGGGGCGAAGTTGCCGCCGTAGATGAGCGCAGGCAACAAAGAATTTGTGAAATTTTTACCATATGATCGCTGAAAACTCACGGTGTAGGTCTTCTTTTGGGTGGTTTTGTGGCGATAATCTACAATTAGATCTGATGAAGGCATATGGGTGGACGCCTCATTATTTGTGTGATTAGCAAAATCCCGTTCACAAAAGCCAGAGAAAAAAACGGGCTTTTGCGCGCAAGCCTCACTATCAGGGAAATCCACTCAGGCTATGCAGGGCACCAGGCACCGGCATCAACCGGCGTAAATTTAATAGTGGAAGCAGATCAACATTTATTTACTGTAAATCTAGATGGTTTCATTACTGTAATCTAGATGGTTTCATACAAAAAGTCGACAATACGAGGAATGGCAAAGTAACGGACCCGGTCAACGGTGGCAATCGTCACTTTTCTGGCAGCCACCTTGTCGGCCAAGTCGTCTTCACTAAGCACAAACGAGTCGTGGATCCCCCAGGGCTCGACGTAAGCCCACACGTTCACCTTGTCGGGAGAGTCGCGGCGAATGTACTCGTGGATGGCGCGGTCAAACTTACCGTTACTGTTGCCGTATTTGTTCTTGAGGAAAGGAACTCCCAAAACATGATAAGCAAACTCGTTGTCTTGGTCAAGGAAAAGCTCATCTTCGCCGGTGATAAAGAATACGTCACACTTGGGCAGAGTCAACGAGGGAATCTTGTCCCAGCCAGCGGTGGCCCAGTCAGCGTTACCCGGCAGCACCTGAGCCAGCAGAACGTCATGAGTACCAATGAAGCCGGACACAAGCGGCTGATTGGAAGCAAACAGAAAGCGGATAGCGTCACGGCCGTCGTTGTCGTAAGCCAGGTTACCGGGGACGTGATCCAAGGCAGTGGTCAACAACTTAGTCCAAGGCGACAGCAAGATGATCTTGTTGGGGTACACCGGTGAGCCGCGAGCCTTCAATTGTTGGAGCAAAGTAAGAGTCAAGTGGCCACCAGCAGAGTCTCCCATGACCCCGATGTTGGTGTAACCGTCTTCCAACAATTTGGTGTAAGTGTCGTAAGCTTGTTGCAATTGACGAGGGAAGGCAGCGCCGGTACTAGCCAAATCATAGTCAAGAATAAGCACCGACACCTTGTTGCGTTTGTCGGCGGGCAACAACCCGATGATCGAATTGAACGCTTCAAGGTAGGCAGGGGTCATTTGCAACAAGTAGCCACCACCGTGCAAGAATAAGATGACAAGGTCCTCGGGGTTGCGCTTCACGTACCATCTAGCGTAGGCACCAAAGGCTTCGTTGTAATGAGGTGGCACAGTACCAAGGATTTGAGTGGCCTTGCTTTTGTTCTTAGCCAAATAGTTTGAGATGGGGCCGGGGACCGCGTCCTTAAGCACGGGAGGAGGAAGATCAAAAAGCGCCGCCAATTCCGTCAAATTACCGGAGACATGAGGGTTGCGGGCCCACTTGCGGTATTGAGTCCCGGTTGTTCTCGCCTTGATCTTAGTGTAAAGCACCTGGAGCAACACCCAGGGGTAGTAAAAGTAGAACCAGGGAATTGAGGCAGCCATTTGGTGGAATTGATGAGATTGATGGTCGCCAATTGAAGAAGGATGGGGTCTATTTATACTTGTTCCATGCCGATACCCCTTAAATGTGGTTAAGGCGTTGTTGCTGTTTTTCGCGTAATACAAGGTTGTTTAAAGGGGCTGGCCTGTGGCGGCAAGCCTGTACAGTGAGATGCGGCAATGTCGGAGCGCTTCTTTACAGCGACGAGATTTCCGAATAACCCAGGTACACACTCGCACTTTTCTTCTTTCGGAACATTCCCGAAGCCTAGATGCACAATTACGCTTCCGGCTTATGCAATCGGTGTGGAGTCTAGACGCCCGTAAGCAACCACACGGTAGTTAGTTATTAGCTGCATCACTAAGCAGATGGAGTCTGGCCAGTATGGGGTGGGCAATTGCACATTTCCGATAATACACTATTGACAAACTCATTCAAGTCTAGACCAATAATAGCTGGGGTGAAGGCAATCGTCGGGATAATGAGCTTAACCTATAAACTTTGAGCCAATGAACGACGACATCTCAGTTAGCAAATTTCGGGGCAAATCCGGGGGCCAGGAAACACTTCGTAAATGTCGACCTAATATTTTTGCAATGAGACGTTCCATACATATCAACAGATGAGATGATGACACACGTCACTAGCTGTACTCTCAACTACTCCGATGCAAAAATTGCCAGAACCAGTCACCGATTGCCCATTAAAATAACTTCGAATATAGAGTCAAATCCCTTATCTTTTGTTTCAAAATCAGATGGTCTACACTGTATGTCATTGTAACTACTCGCTTGGACATTCTGGAGATTTTTCCTTACCCATATTATAACGACATCTCTAAACTTGACGGAAATATGGTTACTCTGCATATAACCCAAGCCGCACGGAAACTGATGACGCCCCGCCTGCTCAGTGCGCAGTAGCTTACTGACGGTGGCCGTGACAGCATCCCCCAACCACCCCCATGGAATCACCGCCTGAGTCCAACCAGAGAAAGAGAAGAAGGGTTGAGGCGGCTCCAATGACCCCGGAGCTGGCGCGAAAGCCGCCTCCAGGGTCGCGGACCCCTCCGCACCAAGGAACCAGTGCCTGCCATCGGTCTCCAACTCTACCAGAGTACCCTTACTTTGAACCGCCTCCCGTCATCCCCAGGGAAATGATGATGACTCCCGAGTTTACGCCAGTCAAACACCGTCTATTTTCCGATACTGAGGGCTCGCTGCTAGTCAGAGACGACCTTCTGTCGTTCGCCCCTTCCCTCGAGTGCCCTAAAACCCCACCTCGGCCAACTGTTAATGTCGAACCGGTGGGACCCCGACGACTTTTTGCTGACTTCGATAGTGATGACGATGACGACGATTCGCGACCCCTAACGAATCCTTTTTTGGTGCAAGATGAGGAAGACACCACTGCGTCCCGCGAAACTCCGGCCGACGATAACCCCTTTTGGGGTCGGAGAAAGCGGGTGCTGCTGCTAAACCTTGATACCCACATTGAATATATCAACCACACCACAGGGAAGCGGCTCACGCAACCAGTGGCCCCCGCGCACCGCCACTTGAAACCTTCGGCGCTTCGCTTTGACAATATCCCCCACGAGATTACAGACAGATACATCAATCATTCAGGCAACCACGTGATAAACCTCAAACCTAAACACAGTTTGGGGTTTCGTATCCATGAGGATGATGATGTACGCACCACGGGCGACCCCAGCGATGAACTGCCCACTCGTTCGAATAATACCCGGTCTCGCGAGTGAGTAACACCATTTTACGGTTATCTAGCCTCGCGGGCGAGGTTTTTAATATTTCTCCTACTTTTCTATGGTCGACTTAAATTGCTGTAAAATTTTGCAATTTTCTATTCAGATCTCTGATAAGAGTTGAACGTGATACTGCTGAGGTTCGATCCACGTAATGTTTGTCTGGATTTCCCATGGAGAGTAACTAACACCTGTTTTAAACCATTTTGTCTGCTCGTTAATATACCGGAGTTTGACTTCCTCATAATGGTAAACGTTCGCTGTTTCCATGAGTTGTACATGTTGGCCTGGGCCGACTGTAAATTTGATTGCCAGACTCTTCAGCTCACTATGAGAGAGTGAAAATAGCGACTTATGCTCCAAGGCTAGAAGCAGCAGAAATTTGCGTCCAAATTGCATATTGCGCCCTCGCAGACGGCCGGTGGCGAACGAGTAAGTGGCAACCACTCCCGGCGGATTATGGATCACCGGCATGGCCGCTCGTTCAATTACTGACATTGCGGCCACCTGCAGCTCGAACTCCACGTATGAAGCGTTGGAGCCGATGAGATGGCCAGGGATGGTGAGGGCATGCCCTATTTGCACGATAGTGGAAAAAGCTATGATCATCACTTCATCTGTATATCTGTTTGACTTAAATTTTTATAGTGGTAGTTTGATCTGGGATAGTCGGTTAATGGAACAATGAGAAATATAAACATCGCCTAATTGGTGCTGACCCTAGTCATGACATAACACAAAAAGCACCATGACTAGTCTTCTCCTATATAAGTATTATAACGTAAAGCTCGAACTCTCTCTACAAATTCAACTATTTCGTCAATCCTAAGGGCAACATGATTGTGGTCTTATTATTGACAGTTTTGGTTGTGTTGGGCACCAAGCTTATCTGCAGGTCGCATCGGTGACACGAGGGTTATTGGGGGAGGCGAAGCAATGTGTTGCCGAAGCTATATCGTGTAATTTATCCATATATCGTAATATACTGTTGCAAACATTTCGAGCTTTGATGTCACATCCGCTGTTTATACCTTATAGATCATTTCATTCGACCGTTTTCGGGAATGCAACCACTAGGTGTCACCAACGGCGCTAAGCCGCACCTAACCTAATTCGGAATATTCCTCACCACTAGAGTCTTAGCACACACCACACACACCCACTTGGTACACCCACCCACCTTTGAGGCAAATAACTCATTCCAAATCTTCCAAATTATCTGGTTGCTACGCTGGATCGTGGTAACAACTTGTGATTAACTTCAAGACCCTTTAAGAGTCGCATGATCTTGCTTGGGTGTATAGTGGCGGTGGTGTCGCTGGCCATCCAGCTGTTGGGGATAACTTTTCAGCGGAAGTCCCACATCGATATCGGCGCTCCCCACTATCGGAACCAAACCCTCTGGTTCATGGGGTTCGCCATGTTCATTGTGGCCAATGTGCTTGGGTCCCTCATTCAAATCCTGACATTGCCCCTCATCATCCTTCTGCCGCTTCAGAGTATAGGTCTCATATTCAACTCAGTGTTCAGTTGCATGCTATTGAACGAGTCATTTACCCCTAAACTCGGCTGGGGCACTGCGGTGATTGCAGTGGGCGCCACCATCATCGCATACAACGGTCAAACTCCCGAACATCATGACTCGTTGAAGATAGTGGTCGACAAACTTCTACGTCCAGCATTTTTTTCATGGTTTATCGTGACTATCGCTGTGGTCATCATTCTTTTCGCTTTCAACTACTGGCTTATTCGCTCGCGGGTGGTAAGAGGGTTTATTTTCGGCATAATATCAGGAATATTGACAGCCCATACATTTCTTTTCGCAAAATCAATTGTTGACCTGGTCATCCTGTCACTCAAACTGGCGTTGGGGAACCCTGTGTGCTACATTCTTTTGTTATTGATGCTCACCATTATTGGTTTTCAACTTACAGCATTCAACTTAGGTCTCAAACAATTACTGACGCTGATTCTTTACCCGTTTTGCTTTTTCGTCTTCAACTTGGTGAATTTGATCAACGACGTCGTCTTTAACTCGGTGCCCATGTCGTCGCTGCTCGTATGGGTAATCATTGGTTTAGTGGCGGTGTTGATCGGGGTGTTGTTGATCTCATGGGACAGTGTGGACGAAGAAGAAGCTCGCGCTCGTGAAAGAGAACCGTTGGTGCGCAAACGAGTGCTTTCTTATGAGCAATCGCAATTGATGAACCTGTACATTCATGACTAGACATAAACTAGACTACCCAATTAGTCATTTGCTTGGAAAAGCGTTCGCGGATACCCTCCCACGCCTCCACCGACTCACAGTCGTCGGTGATCCGAGGCTTAAACACAGGATACTTAGAGTTGAACTCAGCCTCATCATAGTCAAACATACAGAACGTTCGCTTAGTGTTGTAGGGCATTTGGTCGTTGTAGGTTTCCCATGGTTTAGGGATCGGAGCATCACTGAAGTGTATGAGCTTGACGTTCATCAAAGCGTCAGTTGCATCCCACTCTTCGTTCAGCTCCTTGGTGATGAAGGGGGTGTATTGAGGAGGTACCACAAACCGCCGATGATACTCTTCCAAGAACTCACCCGTGAGTACCCCGTACACTGTATGCGGGAGAATTGCCATTTTGAAGTCAGCACCATGACGAAGTTGTTGATCCATGTACTTATTGATCACTTCCATGTCATATTCATTACGTTTATGGCTGAGCTCAGGTTTGGTAAACTTCCACCACCAAGGAGTACTGACATAGCGTAATAGATCATTGAATCTCTTAGTATTGGGGGTAATCACCATTATGTGAGTGCCAAAAAAGTCGAGGCGGTTACCATACTTGTTGTCGTCGTAAAAGAGAGGGGGAAGAAGATTCCAATCAGCATCAGTGCCCTTCAAAAGCTGAGCCCGATCAGTAGTTTTGCGAATGTAATCAGCAAGAACAGGAATATCCACATTGGGTCGGCTCGGTTCGTGTCCTAAGCCTTCCTTTTCGTGATACTTTTCCAACACATGATTGTGCCAATAAGCATGAGGCAGAGCAAATTCGATCTCTTCAGGAATGGAAAAGAGCTCATCAAGGTGTCCCTTCATCAACATTGAGTCACCATCAAAGTAAACCACTCGATCATACTCCGTCATATTGAACGCATAGAGCTTGGTGAACAGGTTCTGCCATACATCTTCGGCCACGTCTGCTCTTATAGTGTCCACTGGCTTAAGGGTGATGCTATGGTCTCGGGCTAATGTCAATAAGCGGTTCCATTGCTCATGATTAAAATGACGAAGTCTTTGATCAAACACCACCACCACGTCAGCTACCGTACCGGCCTTTCTCAACTCAATACCATTAATCACGGCCAAGTTAATGTGACCATAAGTCGTGGCGTATTGAACGTAGGCGACTTTGGAACCCGGCAGGACAGGATTGATGTGTTGCCACTGATCAAGGTAGGCGGGGGGGATCACTCTCAAATGAGACGCTAACTCAGCGTCATGGTGTTGAAGACTGTCAAGGACAAAATATTGGAGGAGAAAGTAGGCAGCGATGGCTATACCTAACTTAAATTCCCAATTGCGGGACCACCACAGTAGGTTCTTCATTTGGAGGACGTAGTGCGAAGTAGATCAGAATGGAAATTCGTGGTATAAATCCAAGCAAACGTCCACAGATTATTAGAGAACTGTTATATCGAGATAAGTTACTTAAAAGACAACTGCGTGATTTTCAGTTTAGTCACATTATCAAACAGATTCTATCGTAAAAACAATTTCTAATCGTCATCATTAACATTACTAAAATACATAAACCAACAGGAAGTAAATTAACCCGAGCACATGGTGCACGACTCAGGGTTGTCGATAGCGCAGGCAATAACCTTGGCACTGTAAATGTCTTGTTCCAGTTCACCTTCGGTGGCGGCCTGGGGCTTGTCGTCAGTAGTGGCTTGAGGGGTATCCGCCATCTTCAAGTTAGAGAGCGAGTTTTCCAACGAGTTGGGCTCAGTCAGAGACTCTCTCAGCGACAGACCGGTGCGGGGCACGTATCTACGTTGGTTCAACTTCTCCAAAGTGGCCATGGTTTCACCAGCAGTCAATGCTTGTTCTTGGTCAATGGTGAATTGAATAGCAGCAGCGGCAGCTTGGGTCCGGAGGTAGTACATACCAGTCTTCAAACCCTTCTTCCACCCGTAGAAGTGCATCGAGGTCAACTTACCCATAGTCGGGTCCTTGATGTGAATATTAAGCGATTGAGACTGGTCAATGAACGCCGCCCGGTCAGCAGCCATGTCAATAATGTGCTTCTGCGAAATTTCCCACACCGTCTTGTAGAGAGCCTTGATTTCATCAGGAATGTTAGGCAACGATTGGATCGACCCGTTGTTGGCAATGATGTTAGCCTTCATCGCGTCGTTCCAAAGACCCAACTCAACAAGGTCCCGCAACAAGTGAGGGTTGACAATTTGGAATTCCCCAGCCAACACTCTCCGCGAGTAAATGTTGGAAGTGTAAGGTTCGAAGCATTCGTTGTTACCAATGATTTGCGAGGTCAGGGCAGTGGGCATAGGCGCCACCAACAACGAGTTGCGCAAACCGTGCTTAGCCAACTTTTCCTTAAGGGTGTCCCAGTCCCACAATTCAGTGGGTTTGCGGCCCCACAAGTCGTATTGCAACAAGCCCTTGGACGCAGGCGAACCTTCGTAAGATTCATAAGGACCGTCAACAGCAGCCAATTCGATCGAAGCTTCAATAGCACCGTGGTAAATGGTTTCGAAAATTTGAATGTTAAGTTCACGAGCATCTTGAGAGTCGAAAGGTAAACGCAATTCCATAAACGCATCAGCCAAACCTTGGACACCAAGAGCAATGGGACGGTTCTTGAAGTTGGAACGCTTAGCTTCCGGCACGGGGTAGTAGTTCCGGTCGATGATACGGTTCAAGTTACGGGTGACGGCCTTAGTCACTTCGTGCAACTTCTCAAAGTTGTACCAAGTTCTCTTCGAGTCCTTTTCCACGAACGAGGGAAGGGCAATCAGAGCCAAGTTACACACGGCAACTTCATCAGGGTCGGAGTATTCAACGATCTCACAGCACAAGTTCGACGACTTGATCATCCCCAAGTTCTTTTGGTTGCTCTTCTTGTTGCAAGCATCCTTGTAAAGCATAAAAGGGGTACCGGTTTCGGTTTGAGCCTCAAGGATCGAGTACCACAACTTTTGCGCCTTGATGGTTTGACGACCACGGCCTTCACGCTCATAGCGTTCGTACAATTCGACGAATTCGTCGCCGTAGCAGTCAGCCAAGCCGGGAGCTTCGTTGGGCGAGAACAACGTCCATTCACCGTTTTGTTCCACTCTCTGCATGAACAAATCGGGGATCCACAACGCGGGGAACAAGTCCCGAGCCCGAATTTCTTCCTTACCGTGGTTCTTCCGGATGTCGATGAACTCGAAAATGTCAGCGTGCCAAGGTTCAAGGTACATGGCGAAGGCACCAGGACGCTTGTTACCACCTTGATCAACGTAACGAGCAGTGTTGTTGAACACCCGAAGCATAGGGATGATACCGTTCGAGGTACCGTTAGTACCAGCAATGTAAGCACCAGTGGCACGAATGTTGTGAATGTGCAAACCGATACCACCGGCCGACTTCGAGATAAGAGCACAAGTCTTCAAGGTGTCGTAAATACCATCGATAGAGTCATCCTTCATAGCGACAAGGAAGCACGACGACATTTGCGGGTTAGGAGTACCAGCATTGAACAAAGTGGGCGAAGCGTGAGTGAAGTATCTTTGCGACATCATGTTGTACAACTCAATGACACGCGGAATGTCTCTGCCGTGGATACCGATGGCGACTCTCATGATCAAGTGTTGAGGTCTTTCGGCGATCTTACCGTCGATACGCAAAAGGTACAGCCGTTCCAAAGTCTTGAACCCGAAGTAGTTGTAGCTGAAATCACGGTCGTAGACAATGGCCGAATTGATGGCGTCTTCATTCTCTTGGACGATTTGCCAGGTTTCCTCAGAGATCATCGGCGAGTGCAAGCCGGTCTTAGGGTTGACCCATTCGTACAACGCCTTGCACACGTGCGAGAAAGTCTTGGTGGTTTGCTTGTGCAAATTCAGCACCGCGATTCTCGCGGCCAAGATAGCGTAGTCAGGGTGGAGAGTGGTCATCGACGCCGCGGTTTCGGCAGCCAAGTCGTCCAACTCAACCGTGCTTACACCCTTGTACACCCCCAGGATGACTTTCTTGGTGATTGCTTCGGCCTCAACGTGGTTACCGTCGAGACCATAGCAGAGCTTGTGGAGACGCGAGGTAATCTTGTCGAACCGCACCGGCTCCTGGCGGCCATCTCTTTTCTGAACGTACATATTTGTCGTTCGGTGTGTTGATGGAGTAGTTGCTAGTTTTTTTTTGGTGAGGGGAGATATTTGCCTTATATACTTGAGATTTTTCCTCTACCCGAACGCGTCTCACACGCGTCCCGGGTGCTGCGATGCGACATTATTAAGCAAGACAGCCCGAGGCGATCCCGCTTCCAAACGTAAATTGAGGAGAGGGACAACAGCCTAAAACAATGGAGAGTTCACCACTACTATCAGTGGCTGGTCTATTCAACTTAACCGAGTCTTCGTTTCTGAAGGCTAGATTCCCGTGATCGGCATGTAAGCCAAGAGCCCCAACCCCTACCTGTACAAGCGCCGGGCTCACAGTGCTGGGTGTGTATAAGTAGCCCGTCGGGCATGAGGCTACCTCACAGCATGGCAGTTTGCGATCTCGGAATACACACAGTGCTGGCTCTACGCGATAACGCCCGCCAGTGAGCAGGTTTAAAAATGAGCCACACGACTACGGGCAGACACAACTACGCAATAGACCAGTAGAACAAGAGCGATGTTTACAAAGGGGTTATGGTGATGTAAGGTGGCAGTGGATTATGGAGATTGCGATAACAATAATCGTGACGTGCTTACCGAATGGGGATACGTCATGCTTGCTGGTGGTGGTGCCGCCTATGACTGAATCGAGCGATGAGAGAGGCAGCAAAGGTAAATAACCACCTACCGAAAAATTCCAAAAATGTCGTGTCTATTATGCAATAAATAGGGTCTACTTTTCTTCCTTGTCAAGCAGCTGGAGCCACTTTTCCAAGTCAAAGTCGCCTTCAGCGGATTGGGTTTGGGGCACAGCCTTGGGGGCTTCGATCTTGGTTTCAAGTTGAGCCGCGTCCTTCTTGGCCCGAGGCCAGGCAGCAATGGCAACGACACTGCCCAAAGTGGTGAGGGCAAGCTAAAATTTGTTAGTGAATCAGTCGAAGATATCTGGGGTGGGCTAAAAGTAGGTACTTACCACGTGCGCGGGAACAGCTTTTCCGAAGATTTGGTAGGTGGCACCCATTTTCTGAAACTGTTAGTACACTGATTGATTGACTGTGAAAACTCTAGCGGGATTCAAATGCTTCCACTTACTGATAAACTGAAGTTAACTTATATGGGTCTAGTTCAAGCGCGCGATCGGACGTGAGCGCTTCTCTTAGTTGATTCGTTAACCCTATATGCAGGTCATATTTGGCTAGTCCCAAAATCAATGTCAATGAACCATGCTAGCAGCATTACAGTTGACAAATGAATGCGTGGTATTAAATTCTAAATCCAGATCGTATATATGTCGTAACTCTATTAATCGTTTAAATTACCAAGGGGCCTTATACTTGGATCTTGATCTGATCTTAGGCCCAGCGAGGATGAACGTCACGGGGATCAAGATCATCAACAAACAAATGAAACCAAGCACTGAGGACCCCCAACCAACGCGGAACCGGTGGGTCTTGAGATTATTGAAAAGAGGGCGACCAAACAAGGGGAACACACCAGCAATGTACGACCGCGCAAAGTCATTAGAGGCGTACACCAGGGCAAGATACTTAGGGTCAAAGGAAAACCCTAAGTAATTGAACAACGTTTGGAAGATCAAGAACAGCCCCACAGAGAAGGTAGCAGCACCAATCATTGGCCCAATCCAGTGAAGATCTTTGGCTGCAGTCCACCCAAAGATGAAGATACCAACGGGCATGAACAATGATCCGACGATAGCTAATGGCATAAACGATTCCGGAGGCACATAATTGCCTTTCAACATCGGTTTGGTATATTGTATGTAGATGATGATTGAGTAGGCCGCAGCACTGATCAACACACCGACAATGATTGACAAATAGGCACACCCCATTGGCACAAGAGCGAATTCGAATACTTCGAGGAACACAATGGGGAACGCCTCAAACCACAAGTACATGATGGCGTACACCAAGGAGATGTAGATGTTACACGCCAACACCATCGGTTCAAGCATGGTGATTTCCACTGGCCGCCACAACACTTCAATAAGCTCTTCTTTGAAAGTCATCCCCTCTCTTTGAAGTTCCCCTTCAGTCTTGAGGTTCGGGTTACCTGTAAGAGCTCTGAGTCTTTCTGCTTTGCGGTGGAGAAGGGTAGGTTCAAACAGCTCTGGTAACAAAAAGAAGAAGAAGAAGCAAGTGGCCCCGGAGAGAATGCACATGAACCAGAAGGTCCATCTCCATCTACCAGCAACAACCAAGGCCGAACCAATGAGAGGACCAATCGATGGACCACCGACAGACCCAATTGACCACATGGCAATACCCACCGGTAAGTAAGGGAGAGTCATGCAGTCAGATGCTGAAGCCCCACCAGTGGCAAGAGCAGGCAGGGCAAAGAAGCCAGCAATGAACCGACAGATACACAACCCGGCAATGTTCTTCACGAGGGCACAAGGAATTTGCATGATGAAGAAAAGGAACAACGTGATAATGTAAATCAGAGTCCGTCCGTAGTAAGGGTTTTCTTGAAGCGGCAGAAGCACCATTGGTCCAATCCCGTAGCCAAGGACAAAGAGGGTAAGGGGTAATGTCGCTACCACGACACCGACATGGAAGTCTTCCATGATCTCGTCAACCCCAGGAGTGTAGATTGCCAGTGCCATGTACACTGACATGGTGAGGAAGGCGATGAAGAAGGTAAACACCCCCTTTTGCAATGTGGGCCAGTTGCGAGGGTTCTCGGGATCGTCGTCACCTTCCCAACCAACAATAATAATACCCTCTGGGGTCTTCTTCCAGTCTCCATTGATCTCATCCGATTGTTCGACTTTCTCTCCGTCCAGCGTCAGCAGATTGGCTGCGGTGTCATCGTCAGCAGCCTTTTCATTTCTGTCGACAAGGTCGTGCTTTGTGGGCTCATACTCCTTGCCGAGATATTTGTCGGGAATCTGGTACCCCGGCTGTTCTTCAGGGTAATTAAAGTACTTGTGCTTCGAGACGTGGTAGACAATGCGACCAAAGAACAGGTCGCGTACGAATGTGTACCACATGATTCACAATTTGTTTTTAAGAGATCAGTCGCAAAGTATTCTGGCGTCTATATATGTTTAGGTGGGGGCGACAGTAGTAGTCCGTATTGTACTTCGCGTGGTTACTTGTTTGGGACGTGTCCGAGGTGTTTGACGTGGAAACTTACCGATCCCGCCGCATTATTGTTTATGCAATGCGGGAGAGCCGCAACGGCTAACTCCATGATGCTAGAATCATGACAACTCAACTTTCAGCCAATATGATGTCATAGATGGTTTCTAAATCAGCAATAAACCCCAACCCCACTAATACGCAAGCAAAATTGTTGATATTTGTTCGCATTTCTGATGATTCTAACTACTTCACGCGAAAAGCTCGGATGTAGAAACCTAGATTCACATGCACGATTACGGCAATAAATCCCATTCGGGATGTAACTCCGCTTGACAATGTGCAACAAAATGTACAGTTTCCAAACAATACCGAGAAAACTCCGCGATCACTGCAACGGGTGTTTCCCCATTCAGTGGTTTCCCGTGGCAACTTTAACACCTACCAAGAGAAACATTTCAAGATCGCAGAACAATAACCGGCTTCGTCATCCCATTTGGTCAAACGCGGACTCATGCTACAAGTTATCCGCGGATCCGACGGATTGCTTGCGCCGTTAATTTAGTATAGACGGAAATCATATGGTGTACAGTTGGAAGTGTCATACATTGGTAGTTGTGTACAGATGAATGCGGCTTGCTCGGCTCTTGCCCTGAACCAATTGGTGATGGTGATAATCCTCTACTATCATATGAAAACCTCAGTTAAAGTTGGTAGCCCTCACATTTACTAATGTTAGCTTTGCGGTTCTGGAAGAAGTAATGACAAACACAAGCCCACTTATTGGCTTAGTCGTCGGGCATTGCTAGTGCCTGCTGCCAGAAGTGCTCCAACTTAAATCGCGTAAGCAATTCCAATGTTTCCTCGTCCAGCTGGGGCTGGACCGTGCTCCACTTCTTGAAGTGAAGTTCGGGGATAGCACCTTCCCAAACAAGGCGGCATCGCGCTTCTCCCTCGGACCACTTTATTCGGTTCAGCATCAAATTGTCATAGTACCGAACCATTTTCAGGCCACCTTCAACTATCACTAATCCAAATTGGTCAGCGCGGATGGCAAACCCCACAAGCTCTTGCTGTTTGGCATTAGCGTCAACTTTGAAAATATGACGAGGGTCAGTGAAATTATCAATGCGGTACACCGCACACCGTTTGGCCTTCTCAATATCTCGCTGATGCTGATTGTGAATTTTCTCTGCTCGTTGTTCACTAGTCAATTTGCGTGCCATATTGTCAGCCTCGTGCTTCTCTTGTCTTGCTTTCACTTCAGCCCTCACTCTAGCTTCGACCGCGGTAGGATTATTCAATGATTCATTGGTCAAGATGTTCATAAAGTTCAGTAGCTTAACCTTGGGTGGAGGCGCCGGGTCAAGCCCCAACCGGATCCGGTCCTGTTGCAACTTGTTGCGGGCTTCTCTGACGAGCCGGCGCTGCCGTTTTCGTTCTTGTTTCGTCAAATACATCTTGGCCGCCACTGGGTTATCCCATTGTGGCTGTAGGATCACTGGGTGGTGAATATACTTGGTAATCGGAGCGTCATCGCTATCGGTAATCAACTCATCCAATTTTAGGTAATTTGGTTGAGTTAAGTAGGGTCGGTCCCACCATTCCACCCATGGTGGAGGTGTCGAAGGTTTATATCGAGTTTCACCGGCTAATATGTCTGGTACAAGTCCCTCTTCACGCCGCTTTGCCTCTTGTTGGCGGGTCTCCTCATCGCGTTGGCGCTTATCTCGAATAACATCGGCCTTCTCCACCCACTTACCCGGTTCATTGAGTTCAAATCGGCGTCGTTTCCTCAGAGCGCTGATGGTCAGCTGGTCTAAGTATGGGTTCAACGACTCCGCCGAGAACCGGGTGCCATTTACGGGCTTTTTGTCGAGGATTTTATCTCCCAAATTACCCAAAAGCGGGTGTAATTCCTGATTGAGCCCTCGCTTCTGTGGCTTCTTCTCTTTTTTGGGGTCAAGATCCCATTTGGGAAGCGGCATCTCTCCGCAGAATAGTGGATGGACGACTGATAATGATAAGCCGCACGCGCGATGGGAAGCCCATCACAGCATACACCCCAACGATGAAGTACGTGATCGAGCACATGGAAGATGGTTTCCTGGAATGGGTCATCCTTGAGTACCTGCAAATCATCCGGGAAGTGGGTAAGGATAATTTGATCCTTCTGTCTCTTCCTCAAGGTACCGAAGTGCCCCAACAATTGAAAGATTTGGGGTTGCAGTGGACCTCCGACGAATGTGTATCGTTTATGGAAGACAAGAACAGAGTGTGTTTGTTGGATCCAGCGGCCGAGACCGATTTGGAGCCGCTGGACGCTGACAAGTTCGACTACTTTGTGTTTGGGGGCATTCTTGGATCGCACCCTCGTATCGACCGGACCGGCATCCTTCGCCGCAAATACGGTTTTGCTGGCCGTAGACTTGGGGCGTTGCAGATGACCACCGACACTGCCGTTCGTGTCACTCAAAAAATTGTCGAAGACAAGACCAAGTTCGAGGATATCAAGTTTTTGGACTACCCCGAAATTCGCTACAACAAATACGAGTCGACGGAAATGCCTTTCCGTTATGTTGTTGACGCTAACAACGAGCCTATTCTCCCTGAGGGCATGTTGAAGTTGATCGAGAAGGATGCCGAACAATCCATCGATGACTTGCTTGCATAAGTAATGTATATTTAGCTTTCTAGGAAATTTTGCAAAACTCAAAGTTCATTTCCCTTAAGTTTTCATTTCAAGATTAAAAGTTTCCCCTTGAGATCTGAGTTGTTTCGATAAGCAATATGGGTAGATATGTATGTAATTCGGCTAGCTATGGCAATGAAGGATAGAGGGATTTTTCTTCTCTCATTTAAAGTTTTGCAGTGATATCCATGTGTCGAAACGATCAACTAAGACTCTACAGATAGCCTGCTGTATTGATGAAACGTATCGGCAATATAACGAAGCAAAAATAATAGTGGTTCTCGAAGACACGTGCCAAAATATTTACTGTCCCTTTTAGTTCTTTGAATTTCACCTCCAAAACAGCTGCTACTCATATAATTAGGGTGAATCACAACAAGGCGTTGGAATTCAAAGCTTTGGTCGCTAAAATTGATTATCAATTTGAACATGGTTTACTCAAAAAACAGGAAAACTAATTTTGCAAATTAAGGTCCCTTGGCCCAGTTGGTTAAGGCGTGGTGCTAATAACGCCAAGATCAGCGGTTCGATCCCGCTAGGGACCATTTTTTTGCATCTTTTTGAGTTGATTTTTTCAACATATACTTGTCAACTCAAAACATCGTTAAAGTAAAGATCAACCATCACCACCCCTTTTATCGTGTTTCGTCGATCAAATTGCGTTGTGTGTTTTTGTTATACGAGAAAGTTGACACCCTATAATTTGAACGGCAAACAAACAGTCATAATATAACCAATGTATGTGAGTCCCAATAGCTGGTTGCCTGAACCTCTACATGTTTGAATGCATGTGTTTATCTAATATGCTAGTTAAGTCTATAATTTTTTTTAATTCAATAGCTTCTAGTTTAATTGGTTTTGCCATTAACATCGTTGCGGTAAGCGGTTTTCTCTTTGACAGGAGGTAAGTCACTTCTCAAGATTTCTCTCAACAAGAAGCCAGCGGTGTCGACATCATCGAAGTACGACACATGAGCACTGACTGCGCTCACCAATGAGAAATCGAACACTCCCATAGGAAGAGAGTAGTCTATTCTGCCAGTGCGATTGAGTGGGGTGAGCAATTGAAGATCCTTTTGGCTCATCTTGGTTTTGCGTCCCCCCAGAGATTCATTGTCCATTACCGCAAGCGACGACAAGATGTCGCCCAAAGCGTTCTCATTATCGACCAGAGCTTTTTCGGCTTCGGCATTACCCAGAGGTAAGGCACGCTTCTGCTTGCTTTCCAGAAGCCACAGCGTAGCGTTCGACAACTTCTCGCTGATATCGTCCTTCAATTCGTTGAGACTCATGAGCTTTTTCGAAATGCTTTCGGTTGCAAAGGGAACGAGCTCAGCCTGATACGCCGAAAATGACGGGTCCACGAGCGGTTCCATGCGGTATGCCACAGGGTCGCAAGGGTGGTACAAGTTGTACAAGTTGGAACACTTAGGAGTCCGTACCCAATTGGGAGCGTCAGGAGTGTAGGGAGCAAGACTCTTTTGTTTAAGCAAGTTAAACATTCCGACAGGAGAACCGACGCAGAACAAGTTATCAATTTCGAAGTCGAGCTCATGGCCTTCGTCGCTTGTATGATTCTCATCACCATGTGTAGATGAGAATGTGTCATCAAGCTTACACTGATGGCATGCCAAATCAAACCCAATTGCACTACCTAACGAGTGACCCAAAATATGAACTTTCCCATTGAAATCAGGGTTGTTCTTCTTGTAAAGGTTGTAGACCCTATTGATTTCATCCACTACTATTCGCATCACTTGGTTAAAGTAGTAAGGCTCGTAGAAAAGCAACACATCGAGAACCACGTCACCAACAACATTGCGCAATGGCTTGACCCCTTCAGCGTTTATTTCCAGCAAACTAGGAAGGTGTTGCCCCTCTTGATTCAGCTTGAATCTTTCATTTGGGTGGAAATCAACACGGTGACGCCACAGAATTGGAAGTACTTGAATACCGGTATTCGTTGGATCGTCATCGTGAAGTTCTTGATACAGCGGGTCCAGCTTATACACACGAGTCATAGTCTTGCGGAGCAAGTTGATCGAGTGAGTAAAGTTGATCAGTTGATACTTGTCGCCTAATACCTGACCGATACCGTGAATGCAAAACACTAAATGGTCAATTTTGCGGTTGGCAGGGGCTTGGGGCTCAAGATCAGATTCAATGATAACCTGCTCCTTTTCAGCAAGTTCCTCAGGGTCGGGTTCGCTAATCTTTTGATGAAGAAGTTTGCGGAACTCAGTCTCAAATGTTTTCGAAAGTGCAGGAAGCTTTTGCGGACTAAGAACCAGTATATCAAAAGATTCAAGGTAGCCACGATAGATGTATGAGACTTGCAAAAATGGCACTTGACTGGGACCCAAGCTACGGAGAATGTCGATTTGAAGGCGTTGCTTGTACTCCTTGGGGAAAATGGCGGCGATTTTCTCCAGCAAGTAAATGAGATTGTGAGTGGGCGACAACTCAATGATGTCCACTTCGTCATTAATGTTGATATCGCCATTACTGTGTTCGGCGAAATCGTTTACCGATTTGATCATTTCCTCAACGTTGTCCCAAGCATTTTGCGGCGCTTCCTTTGCCGCAGACGCCGCATCCTTGATTTTCTCCGGCACGGCTTTAGCTCCTTCGTAGGCGGCGTTGGGAGCTTCCTTGGCTGCCGACGCTAAGTCCAGAACCAAGCCATAAAGGAAATCAGGCACATCCTTGACGTAGGAGGCCAAGCCATTGAAAAACAGCGTCAGATTATCACTTTTAGCAAGATCAACAGGCGGCAGGTTTTTCTTTGGACGAATCATTTTGGTGGTGTCTGGCTTTTCCAAGTGATGCTTGATCACTTTGGGAATGATCTTCTTATAATTGTCTTCGATCAATTTCGTTTGAGGGGTCGAGAGCGGCGTGCCATCACTGTCAAACCAAAGACCCCGCCGTACTTCATAAACAGCTCCTTCCCAGTAAATTGGGGCCACTTCCATTGACTCCAAATTTACTTCTAGCAAGCCATCCTCTTTCACCGGCACCAAACTCAGGCTTTGCTTGTCGTGGTGATGGAGCCGTTGCCAAGCCAGTTCTAACTTTCGCAGATCATCGCGGCTGAAAGGCTCGAACTCGGTCTTCTTATTCGTTTGCTTGGTTGGTGGACGTAATGGGTTGTTTGTAGCAAAGTACCAGTTGACTTTGGCCGGGGTAATCGACAGTTTCGCCCGAACGGCTAGCGTAAACGTGGCCGCAGCGCGGCATGGTAACTGGCTGGTGATACTAGCATGGCACCGAGGGACCACACGTATCGCCAACATTAAATGGTTCAAAAGCAACCACCGGCAGGTACCTCGTGGGCTATTTAATTAAGCGAGTCGGCAACTAGCAAACAAATCACGGTCCGATGCTGCGGGACCAGGTGCAGGGCGTGACTAGCGTGTAGTGATGCTCAGCAAACTGTTGGATCTGTCATGCGTACGTGCCGTTAGAGAGGGGAAGCTAGAGCAAAACAGTTGGCACCCCGATTAGGTAGTCGGCTACAGGAATATTTACTGTACAGTTAGTCAAGTGGGGGAGGGGTAACATGTATGTGGCATGTCACATTATTTTTGGGGAAGTCACGCACGGCGGTCTGTTGGCGTCGTAGCTGCCACTGTGTGGCCCAATCCCAGGGCCCAGCCCCACTAGTCGCAGGCGGTACCCCACATTTGCTGTGGGTGGCGGAGTTTTTGACTCATCACTCACCAAACGTAAATGGCCGGCACCACACCCAACATCGACCATGACCAAGAACTGGTTGCATTGCTGGATGCGCTGACGATCAACCAACCCCCGATCAGCAGCTACCAGTTTCAAAATACGTTTGCGGATAATTTCACGAACTACCGTCCCTTCGTTAATCGACAGCTAGCCAACGCTCAACGCCACCTTGATAATGGCGACGAAGAGACGATTTATGGCGACGAGGTCGCCGATATAAACACTGCCGAAATCATGGGACAACTGGTGGCGGCGTTCAATCAAAAGTTGGACCTAGTGGTGGTGGAGGAAATTCTTCGACCGTCGCCTATGTGCTTCTCGAGTGAATTAAACTTTGATCAGTTCAAAAGAGGAGAGGCACCGCCATTGTTCAAGGTGCTGGCACCGTTTCTTTCTCAGATGAGACCAACAACGCCGTTTATCACCATCAAACGGGGGCTGGACCCCGACCCTTACTGTACCATCTATACCAAACAAATGACTCGAGTGCGACGGGTGGTATTTCAATTCACTCCCCATAATGCCCCGGCGTTTGAGATTGTATCGTTCATCAACCACTACCGTCCGTTTACTGACTTCAATTACAAAAACACGCGGTTTCGAGTGTTTGGTACCCCGGTGACATCAGGTTACATTCTCGGCCACAAAATTCGATTAAAGCTCACGGTGGTGGATGCTGATAAACCGTCTTTGTGTGACAATATGGTCGAGAAAGAAAGAGGGAAGTTGATCAAGCGCAAAGAGTCTAATTTCGTGCCTGATCCGACAAACCCTCTCATCACTGAAGACGTTTACAATTCCTACCAGGAAAACATGGGCACATCATTTGTTAACGAAACAATGCCCCCCTTTGGTGCGTTGAGCCAAACCGAAAGTGACTTGAAGTCCTCGTTGAAAATACCCAAAAAGTTTTCCGAAGTGGCTACCATAGACCTATACCAAAGCCTGGTGGGTACTCTAGACGAGTTTGGCTTGAACGAAGACTCAGAAATTCTCACGGCGGTGTTATTAGGGTTGAGAGAGGTCACGGTGCGGATGTCTTACAAGATTCCTCAGCAGGATACTCTACCTCTACGTCCAGACGTTGGCAATCTCTTTGTAGCCACGATGTAACCGGTTAGTAGGTATGGGATGCTTGGACCGTAGCGTTCTCCCTAAGTAATTTGACATGCTCGATGCAAATGTCTAACATGATCCATAGGAAATACAGATGGCCAGGAGTGGGAAAGCCTGGGATAGGAAGGAATTAATGCCAGTAGGGTGGCCAGGAGTGGGATGACCAGGAGGAGGGAGGTCTTTCAGTTGGTGTGGGATTAATGAGGGATGGGTGGAGGATTCGGGATTAATTTATGGGATAGGGACATTATGGGATACGGAGGGAATGTCGTGGGGATTGTATTGCGATGGGGTCATGCTGATGAATGTAGGCTATTCACAGTGGGGGAGCGTCGTCCCGGACGGGAGAGCGAGGAGGATGCAGAGATTGAGGAGGAGGCGATCGGTTGCGTACGGGGGAGCGCGACCGAGCTGGAGGGGAACGGTCTCTCACGGGAGAACGAGAGCGGTGACGTACAGGCAGTCTCAGCCGATCACGCAGAGGCAGTCTCAGGTATGATCGACGCTGAGCTTCGCGCTCGCGTTTACTGCGATAAGACTGGTAGTCTTCGCGTCTATCGTAGTCTCGACTGTGTTCACGGTCATTGTAGCCACCACGAGGGGCGTATCCATAACCACGAGGACCGTAGGCTTCCGGAGCGAGCGGTTCGTCGGGGTAGCCGTATCCTCGCGGGTCGTAGCCTCTACCATAGTCTGGAGGGCCACGTCTATCGCGCCGACGGCCACGGGATCTGCGGGTGCGAGTGTAGGGGTCGGAACGAGCCATTTGCACCATCAAACCGCCTTCTTTAGCGTACGGAAGCTGTCTGCCATGCATTTCAAGCGCCTGCTCGGCTGCTTCCACCTCTCGGTATTCGACAAAGGCATACTTTTCGCCATCATCGGTACGGGGAGGAGGGATGTCAAGCCTGATAAGTTCACCGTAGTGTTCGAAGTCAGGCGCGAGGTCAGCCGCTTTCGATTCCCGCGAGAAGTTGGTGACGTAGAGGGTATTTCGGGGCATAGCCGGGCCAGCTGGAGGTGGTGAGGATAAAAATTGGTTATTCGCACACGAGCGAAAAAAAAAAGAAGTGTCGGGGCCAGGGCAATAGTGAGCAAGAAAGACGAGAGAGAGATGGCAACAGATCTGCTACGTCACGATAAGGTGTAGGAGTCAGGCGCTTTAAGCATGTGATCTTAAACCTGAGGAATGTGACTCTTTCCCAACAACCACGAGCCCTTTGGCCACTGGCATGTGTTATTGGTCTCTCACCGAGTGTCAGTCACGACTCAAATAGGTCACAACACTCATTTAGATCATGACGCTCTAACGAGTAATTCTGTGGAAGCTCATCGAATGTTCGATCCATAGGAGCATGTGATATAAACCTCCGAGTATCACATGGAATACTCCGAAGAGATGAATTCGCAAACTCCGACGACCCCGAACTTTTTCCCCCCGCCGTGACTCCGATATCTCGTCTCCACCTACCGGTATCGCTTATCACTACCACCACCTCGAAAGCGTCTCTGTGAGAATGCGTGCATACAGACACGCAAAAACCCACGCACCCACGCCACGGTTTCACAAAATTTTGCCCCCGTCGCGCGCACAGTTGCGGAAGATGATCACTCATGTAAGATACGACGGCACTAAAGGCTGGGGGGGTGGCGGGGGGCAGTGTGCAATCTGGTTCCAAGTAAACAAACAGGGTCTCGCCCCACAAAAACCTTAATGACCTCTAACTTTAAAGGAAGAGAGAATGGTGGGCATCACGTGACGGTCAAGCCACCTCGCCCCGAAGGTGTCGTTGCTTTCAGGGGGAAGTAGGTAGCGGTCGTCGCCGTGACTACCGGAGTCCGTGTCCCTTTCCTTCCTACCCCTCCTTTTCTTTTTTACGGCCTCACCGTGAGGTCAAGCCTCGGGGCAAACGCTCGCAACCGGGGAGAGCCCAACAAAAATCGAGGGCGAAAAAACATCTTTACTTCGACTGGCTCCCTCAAACGTATTACTCCCCCACCCCATCCGTTAAGAATACGTGGCTAGCCGATACTGCGATATATGACGTCTTCGGTAGAGGATACCGTACTTGACCCGACGTTCCTTCTTCCCCAGGACGACCCGGACATCCTCGATGAGTTCTTGGACCAACGGGTGTACGAGTCGATCCATACCACCCCTCAGCCGCCATTCGACGATCCCCTGGTTCCGAAACAGTCCCAGTACCTCTACGATGACCCGTTGGCAATGCTGTTTGAACCGCTGCCGGCGCCGGTGACGGAACAAACCAGCCCCATCCAGGCGCCATCCCATCTCCTGCCGGGGCTGTCGGAACTGAGGTTAGACGACTACGACTACATCCGTGACGAGCTCACCAAATTGAAGTTTGGCAACCCCCACATGAACCCGTGTCCCGAGCTGGTGGATGTTCCTGATCCGCTGTACATCAACTTCTCCCCGGAAGTGATGTCTCGTCTCCCTTACCGTTTGGATATTCTGCCGTTGCCGGCTTACCTGCGGGTGGAAACCCAGATCAAGCTCCAGCTTTCGATCTCACCCCTGCCTAAGCAAATGCTCTTGCACATCCCCCAAGACCTCGTGCTGAAGCACAAATTTTGCCTCGGTGATCCGTTATCGGAGTTGAACCCCCGTATCAAAGAACTGATGCTTCATCTCGACGCTTACGTACTTACGCTGGACTTGACTAAGCTGTGTACTATCTGTCTGAGATGTATCAAGCGGGAGCAAAAGCGGGCGCTGCGTCGCAAACCCGGGTTTTCCGAAAATACCGATGACAGCAACGGCCTCGGCCCCGGCGCTCTGCTGTGGGCAGACGAGAACATGAAGAAGAAAGCGCTCATTTTCAACTGTAAAGAGGTGATGCTGTTCCCCGCTCCCAATGGTGTCGATGATCACCTGGAAAAGACCATGGAGTTATCGGCGAGAATTATCTGCTACTGTCGTCATCACAAAGAAGCCACCGGTTTCAAGTTGTTATTTGTGGTCAAAGACAATAACGGCAACGTCGTTGCCAAGCTGTTGTCGCTGCCGATTATGATCATGGACCGGAAGAAGACTCTGCTGACCCTGGCGCCATCATCGCTGGTAGTGAAGACGGAACTGCAACCGTCGCTGGTAATGAACTCACTGACTAACTTGATTGGCCTCGGTGATGGTAGCCATTTCGACCAACGCCAACTGTTACTGCATCTGCTGCCTCTGGACTCCATGCCGGGGCTTCTGCCACACCTGGTGGACGAACTGGAACTGCAACTGGAGATTCTGCATTTGCTTGGTCTCACTGTTCCTGAAGAACGCCGTCCCTTGAAGCGGAAAAAGTTGAGCGTTGACGATTCCCACAACCAAGCTACTAACCCCATGTTTAACGGGCAAATGGGCTTCCTGCCGGTGCTGAATCTGGATACCAACACTCTGACGCAGAACTACTTGACAATGAAGCCGTCCTTGGCGGTCCCAATGGCAGGCCTGCAACTGGGCCCCCAACCAACACTCCCATTTATTCAACGGATTATCCCGGCTCAAGGTCCTATCCGTGGTGGCATTGAAGTCACTCTTCTTGGGTTTAACTTCCACCAAGGGCTCGCTGTCAAGTTTGGTGCCAACCAAGCGTTAGCTACCCACTGCTGGCTGGAAACCACCATTGTCACCTATCTTCCTCCTGCGGCTCACCCTGGCCAAGTACTCGTGCTGTTCGAGAACCAGCCCCTGATGATGGGAGGCACTCAGCAACAACAGGTGTTCACCTATACTGATGATACTGACCGTCAACTCATTGAGCTTGCGCTTCAAATTGTTGGGCTCAAGATGAATGGTAAGCTCGAA
Source organism: Diutina rugosa (assembly GCF_008704595.1). Taxonomy (NCBI): domain Eukaryota; kingdom Fungi; phylum Ascomycota; class Pichiomycetes; order Serinales; family Debaryomycetaceae; genus Diutina; species Diutina rugosa. The sequence goes on along the minus strand of NW_022995211.1, from coordinate 90,304 downwards.
GATGCCAAAAACATCGCTCGCCGTATTGTTGGTAGCGATGCGGGTCTGGGAGCATCTCTGATGGCGTCACTGCCGTCGGCGAACCAAACTCAACGAGTTGAAGGCACTCAACAATGGTTTGACCGCGCCCACCAAGCGGTTGAGCAATTGGTGGCTCCTCGCCAGCTGATGCTGACGGAAACCATCCTCATTAATCTTCTCCTGCTAGTCGATCTTCCTAACTGCCCCATTGTCATGGTTAATTGGCAGTTGATGAACGGCCAAGGCCAAACGGCGATGCACTTGGCGACGCTCAAGGGGTACTCGCAATTGGTGAAGTTCTTGCTCAACCACGGTACTCGGGCCGATATCAAGGACAACCAAGGGGTGACGCCGTTATTCCTCGCTCTGATGACGGGCCACCGTCAACTCATGACGATGTTTTTGGAGTGCCAATGCAACGGCAACTTGCGCATGCCTAATCAACGCTACCTTCAAGATTATTGTGATCCTAACGTGTTGGATGTGTTCAATGCGGGCGACTTCATGGTGAAGCGGGGTCTGGTTGACCTGCTTTCGCTGATGCTTAACATGAGCGTTGGTCGCCACGTGCTGCGCATGGTGAATGCTCCGTTGAACGACGACGATGAGCTGAATCTGACCACCGAGCTTGCTCTGGAACTTGCCGACCTGGAGTATGAGCTGGAGGATGATCAACTGGAAGTCGGTGAAGAACCCCAGCCTGCGCCTAATGCCATCCCCGAACGCCATGGTTTGTGGCAACGGGTGAAGAATGCGTTTAATGGCGACCTGGAGGACGAAATGCTTCCGCTGTACGACGATTTGTTCCCCTTCGGCCAGCTGCAGGACCAAGCGAAGCCGAAACTGGCGATTGAACGGATGCTCAACAACCAGCCGGCGACGGTCACGGACACCACAGGCGAAGACCCAGGGGTGACGCTGGACTCGTCGGAAGACATGGTTATTTCCTACATCAATCACCCGCGGAAGCTGATGGAGAACGATAAGATGTTGTTCTTCTTCTGGTTGCCAATGTTGATGATCACGGTGGCGGTGTTGTTCATGGTGCTGGTGATGGGATACCGGTTCGAGCTGATTGAAGGTGTCAAGCTAATGGTACGTAATCTGGTGGGCAACCTCATGGTGGGGCTGGACCGGATCTCCAGGGTATTCAAGGAGAAGATTGCTGGGTAGCCGTGCTGGTCATTGGCCACCAGTCATGGGTTTAAGGCTGGGTAATGAGAGTTTAGTTTAGTTTAGTTAATGAGCATAATGGATATTTGGTTTTCGTTGTCGGAGTTAAGTGTGTAAGCTACCCCTGTTCTGTTGGGTTAAAGTGGGATACCAGGGCTACTGATTCCAGCATCAGTCCCGATGTGTACTCTGTTCACGAGCAAGAACAGTATCGTCTATCGCTCACAACAATAAATTTATAATTAATATGAAGTTCGTCTTTGAGTATAGACAAATCTAGGATTAGTAACCTCTTTGACCGTTTGAAGGGAGTGTGCCTGATGTATTAGCTAATATGTCTGTTGATGTCATGGTTTCCCATCGTCGCACGCGCACTCTCGCTAATTAGAAGGGGGATGGGGCCAACCCCTCCTAATAGAAAATCATCACGTAGAAAGCGACCAAATTTACGTTATAATCAAGGAAACAGACAAAGTTATGCAATTCATATATGTTTTTCGTAGTCGCCAATTGTTTCGTGCTTTGTTTGACATGTAACTTTAGCTACTGAGGGTGCCTGCTGTCCCTGGTAGAATATTTGCCTTCGCACTGAGGCGAATTCGCATTGCCTTACTCACCCACCACTTCAATGAGCATATCGAAACGAGAGCAAATTGAGCGGCTGGAGATGGCTCCGGCGCTTAAACAGCTTATGGATACCATTGTCAACACCCCCACTAACCAATTGGTGCCGGTGTTGGCGCTGAACATGCGCTGGGAGCGCCCCGAGGGCGACCTTCTCCAGTGGGTCCCGGTGCTTAACCGGTTTGACGAGGTGTTGGAGGCAATCACGACCCGCTACGGGCTTGATGAGACCTATCCTCGCCTCCAGGTGTTTTCTCCAGAGGATGAAGCGGTGGCCTCGGCCGTGTTACAATACACCTTCCTCATCCTCGACCACTGCCTCGACCGCCAGCTCTACAATTCTGGCGAACGCATCTACGCCCTCTTGCAAACACCCACGGTGCTGGTGCGGTTATACGCCACCCAGGTAGCGGTGCTCTTGGGCGAACGCTACGCCCGCACCTCCCACGCCAAGTTCGCCGCCCCGAAACCGGCTCGCCACACCGTCCTCGACCTCAGTCTCAGTTACCCGCCCCAGTTGCCCAGCAAATACGCCCAGCAGGTGACGAAAATGCCCAACAGCGACGCGCAACCGACGATTCTCAACGATACTTACGCCTATATCGATACCTTGAATCCCGCCAAAAACTACCCTAAGGAGTGGAAACGCCTTCATTATGAGTACTACTACGAAGCCGAAAACGATGACACCACAAAAACTACCAGCAAAAAGCCCCGCGAAGGCCTCACTCAGTTTACCCTTAGCGAACAGGAAGTGCACCAGTTATCTTACCAACAGATTCTCGATCGGGCGCTGGAGGCGGTGCCCCCAGCCCACTGGCCTACTGTACTGCTAGCTGCTGCTACTGCTAAAGCGTTTAATCTGAACCTGTACGAAGCGCTTGACTTACGCGCCCAACTCCTAGCCACTAAAGCCTATGGAGTGGCATTTCTCACTAACGCTTGTCTGAATCAGTTTGTTGCTAGCAAGTTGTTTGAAGCTGAGGTACTGATATTCAAATTCTTCACCGACTTGGTTGCTCCCGAGAACCGGGCGCCTCCCCTTGTATCGTTGCTGGCGATGAAGGCATTTCAATGCATTTCCGGGAAACGGATGTGGGCGCTGGATCTTGTGCGGAGCATGGGCGGCAGTGTTTCCCACGGCGTCCTCTTTGAAATCATTCGGTGGTTTCATCATAATGTCGTCAATAATCTTGAGTACTGCGAGGAGATGGCCGTTCTCTTCTTTAACGTTGTCGGCAACTTGATTCGCACCAAGGCGAGCGTACTGAGACTTGCTCTGGGCGGGTTACTTGCGGAGTTGATGGGGTTTCTTCGCTTATGCACCCAGGAAGTCACCCACCACCACCGCACGGTGCTGGCCGCCATCTATCTTTTGGTGCTTTTCCTCGAAAGCTGTCCCGACGAGTTGGACGAGTTTGTCAATCAACACGGGTTTGGCTTGCTTATCGATGCAGTGTCGTTCCAGACTCAGTACGCTCTTGACCATCCGCAAGGACCACCGACTGACGCTGTGGTTACCTATACTTTAGGGTTCCGCCAGGCCGAGCTTCTAGAGATGCTTTTTGGCCTTGCACGCCAACTCATTCAGCTTGATATCGGTGATCGTCTCCGCAACTTGTTTGACCTGCCATTACTTAATAATTTCAACCAAGTCTTACGTCATCCAAAGATATTTGGCGCTTCCCTTGTGGCAACCACAATTGATCTGGTTTACTATATCATTCATAATGAGCCCACTGCATATTCTATCTTGAACGAAGCCGGGGTGATTGAGGCTATCGTCGCTAACTATGGAGATCTATTCATGCCTGACGAGGAAGTCGTTTCCGCGTTGACAAATATCTTCCTGGCAATTTGTTTGAATAAGGAAGGGCTCAAAATGGTGGTTGATCGCAACCTTGTGGGCGTCTACTTTGAGCAGTTTATGCGGCTCGATGTGGCGGCAGCAGTGCTTCGAGAACTGGCCAGTCACGCCGTGGTCCTGCTAGGGTGTGCCTTTGATGAATTAGGCAGGCACCACCCCGAGCTTAAGCCTGAGATTGTGAAACAGGTGGCGAAGCTAGTTGAGAAACTCCCTAAATTCGTTGACGAACGTCTCCAAGGTATCGAATACTGTGCATCAGATGAAGGAGAAGTACACTCGTGGAGTAATACACCGTGGACTTACGTACTTGATTTTGCTTTAAGCTTCCTTGGTGGAACAATGGAGGGTACCGGCTGGGCACTGGAGCTTCGCACGGCTATCCCGTTTGAAAACTGGCTCAACTTCCTCACTATTCGCCATGTGCCTTACGATTTCTGTCGTCTGGAAGGTGTGCTGACGTGGATGGGTTTCCTCAAAAGTCTTGATGAAGGTGATCGTAATTATGCCTTACCTCACATTATCAGTGAGATCTCGCGAAGGCTTCAGCTGGACACGCTACAACGATTCTTGACCTGGAACCTGAAGTCTGATCTGTTTTTCAATTCATTGGCACCGGAAGAAGCCACTCTCCACTTGCAGGATATCATGACGGTGGCCAACTTGCTTTTTGCCATTCTGGAAAACTTCATCCATCCCAGCATCGCTGGCTTTGAACGAGTGGCCCAAGTGGCAGCGATTTTTGACCACGAATACCCCAACTTGATTGGCCTCATGGGACAGTTCTTCCTGAGAGTAGTGCTTGAGGAGACGTTGTGGAGACAGCTGTTGAGTCCCAGTGACATGGAAAACCTGACGCCGGCGTCTGATCTTGCCACCTACCCGATGCTTGTGTGGGTGCTAGCTCCCGGGTGCGACCCGCTGAACCAGAAACCCGCTGACTTGACCAACAAGTCCGCGGTGTTCAAGAATGCTCTTCAAATTCGCCACCTTATGGTGCTGGTAGCGCTGCTGATTGCCCCGATATTTTCTGGTCTCACTTTGCTTCCCATGATGAGACGTAATGATTTCAAGCATGCTGATACGCGTCGGTCAACGGTGGCAGTTACGATCAAACTTGCCCACGCCTTGTGTGGATTATTTATTGACCCTACTGAGTTTGCCGACCCGCAGATGTACTATGGGTATACCCTCTATGCCAGTAACATGCTATTCGAATGTGTCTACCACAAAACTCGCGTGGAACTGAACGTGCAGCCACTGATCATGCTTGCTCTCGCTGAAGCTAACGCGATGAAATACGTATGTGACCATTTACAATACTTATGGCAAGGTCTTTTGGTTCAGGACGATGCACCGTTAGCTCGTGCTGCTGCCTCCCAAAGAGGTTATGCCACTGCCGAACCAGCACTGCTTGTCGTCCATGCTCTACACCAGTTGCTTCTGTTTGTCACTCGTACTCTGCTGGAACTGACGTGGGCGTCATTACCCGTCCCTCGATTCTACTACCCATCTTTGGGGCGTGATGATGAGTGGCTTCCAGTGGAGGCAGCGGCGTGGGCAGTGAGGGACGCTGGTCTTTGTGCATTAGAGAGAATGCTGGCGGCGGTCAATGAAGCCAACGCCGACCGCGTGGCTCCTGAAGTAGCTCGGTGGGTGGTCGATATGGCTAGCCATTGTTATGACGGCAGTCACGATAAGAGTGAACCACCCAAACTGATTCCGCTGTTTTGCGCTGACAACGTCAGCCCTCCGCCTGATCAGTACGCTTATCTTGAAAGGTTTGGTCTTGAGCGAGATGCTATTCTTCAATTCTACGCTCTGGGCCACGATTTGTACCACTACAATCCGGTCAACTGGCCAGAAATGCCTACGCCACAATCACCTGACCAGTGGCGCGCAGTACGTGAAAATTTCGAGCAAAACAAGCCACGTTTCGCCCCTATCGTCGTCGAATATAACCGCGATGAGATGCAACACCGCCTTAAGCAGTGGTCGCTGAAGTTCTTTGACTTTGTTGCTCAGTTTGTCACCCTTTTTGACGGTGTTACCGATAAAATTGTTGAATGGTGTGCCACTTGTACTCCTGACTGCGGTATCGTTCTCGCCGAGAAATACTTGTTCACTCAGGTGGGCACTCCTCGTCAACGCGCCCGTATTCTTTGTGTGGTGTGTGGCCTTTTGGTGAAAGGAGGTGAGACTCAAGAGTCTGCTGAAAAGCTTTTCCAGTCGCTTATGGAGGAGCTTTATCTGGTTTTGAATAACCAGGAGACGTCGGCAACGCTGATCCCCGAAGCCGATTCTCCCTTGGTGCCGCTACTCAGATTGCTTGAACGAGCACTTGTGTGGAACCGCATTCCTGATCTGGCTTTGCAGCAAAAGTTACTGGCTGACCTCACCAAGATAACTTACTTGAAGATGTCCAGGGACGACGAACGCCGCTTAGTACAACCGATGCTTCATCTTAAGGACTTTGCCAATGTCGTTCAAGCGCTTGCTGTTTGTCGTGTGGCATTAGTCTATGCGCTTGACCCTGCCCACCGGGACGACATTGCCAACCTGACTCTACTTGGTGAGGTGATGAAGGTGGTCTCGCAAACCACCTCGCAACCGTTAAAGACGGACCAAGCCGAGATCGATGAGCTAAAGAAACTGGTGATTATTCTTTTGCGTACGGTGTTTGAACTGTCTTCAGTGTTGCGCCACCTATTCGCTCTGGACTTGCCTCAGGTACTTTTCCACGGCGTATTACGCCCTCGTCGTGAATTGCAAACGCTTTTGCTCCAAACACTGCTGTTGGTGCTTCGTGAGCCTCTGACTTATATTAGTTGTATCAGCGATGAGGTGAGACTAGAGGACTATTCCGGTGGTTCTCTTGATCCTGAAGGCAAAATGATGGTAACGAAAACTCCCAGTGAGGATAAACCCCCGGCAAGAGCTGAAGATGGCAAGATTCCCGACTCTGAATACAGGTCCACCGGTATCGTTGCTCTTATTCTTGATCAATTACAACAAGCTTGCCAAAAGCAATGGTGGATCACACCCGAGGGTGTCACTCCCAAGAATGACGATCCTCACGACCCGGCTAATTTGATGCTTAACCCTGACTTCGGCTACGTGCTGTTCCTTTTGCTTTCACTCACTGAGCTTCTTGGTTCGTATATGGATGCCAAGCGCGAATTGATCCAATATGGTGGCTTCAATGCTGTGGCGTTCATCATCGACAACTTAGTGTCTACGGGAGACTCTCTCCAAGTTGAAGTGAGACGCCAGGTGGTGCTGAGCCTCTCTCGTCTCTGTTTGCTTGCCCTTGTTCTGACGCCAGTATTGGATTCTGCTAATGATCCTCAACCGAAAGAGGAAGACCCTGAGATGGCGTCGATCAGAAAACATGCGGTGGAAACTACCCTCGAAATCATTGGTGCCACCGTGTCGTCCAATGATAACCCAGGAGGTCGCTACCGTAAGCTCGCTGATGTCCTTGAGATGGTGGCGCAAGTGCTTCTGCCGAAATTCCGTGAGAGTGCCTTTCCCTTGCTCAATCGGTTGGCCACTCAATGGGATCAATATTACATCACTAAAGCGTGGTTGGATCACGATATCGGTACCCATTTGACTAAGGTGATCTGCTCGATAGACTTGAATTTCCCTGACTGGCCTGGTGTCGTGAAACATGCTTTGAAGCTGTTGATCACTCTTTCTAAGCTGAAGCTCGAATTAGCTCAATACTTGGAAGTGCCCGCTGGTGAAGGTGAAGCCGAACCTGACCATGACAACCTGGAAGACAACGGTTCCGATGATGAAGACGTTGACATGGACGACCCTCCCAATATGTTCCGCCACTCCACTTTAGGGATGTATGATGACGACGACGAGCTGGATGAAGACGATGACAGTGACGATTTCGGCGGTGAACTGTTACTTTCTGATGGCGAGGAACCTCCCGATGACGATGAGCTGCTGGGTCTTTCTGATTTGGAAGATGACGAGGAAATGATGGCTGAAGATCTGGATAACGAAGACCTTGAAATCGTCGAGGAAATTACCCTCAGTGACAACGACTTCGACGGGTTCGATGGTGAAGTTGAATATGAGGATGCTGATGATGATGTTGATGACGATGAAGATGTTGACATTGAAGTTGAAGGGGATGAACCTGGTGAAGATGGTGATGTCATTTCTATTGAAGACTTCGACGAGCTGGGTACGTTAAGTGAACCCGATTGGGACGATTCCGAAGCTCCCTTGCGCCGTCGTATTGGTGAAACGGGGCTGGACTTCGATGATGACGATGACGACGATGCCCCTGATGAGTTGGCTCACTATGAGCTTCGCCTCCCTCGTTCTGGGTTGAACGATACTCCCGCCTGGGCCGACATCTTAGACTCATTCCTTGGTGAATCAGGGGTGTTGCGTACTAGTTTGCGGATCGGTCAAGAGCGTAATGTTCGTCACCCTCTTGAAATGGAAAGCATGCTCCACATGCTGGGCCCTCGTCGCCCTTCACGGGACGCTGACGAGAACCTTTATGTCAAGCTGACCAAAGAACGGTGGGTAGACGCGATGAAGATACTTTACCCTGACTTCCGTGATGCCTACGTGTTTGGGGTTATTCCTGACATTTTGCTGAACATCAAGGAACCTCTGGCGGAAATGAACCAGCGCAAGCTTGAGGAACAGGAGAAGCAGCGCAAGGAACAGGAGGAAGCGGAATTGGCTCGTCAAGAACAAGAACGTCAACGCCAAGAACAAATTGCCAGAGAAAGAGCCGAGTTACCCCCAGTGGAACCGGTGATGGTGCGTATTGGTGATCGTGAAGTGGACATTGCCGGTACTGACATTGACCCCGAATTCTTTGAGGCTTTGCCCGACGATATGAGGGAAGAAGTACTCACTGAACACATTCGCGAGCGCCGAGCTCACGCGCTGAGTACAGGTACCGATACTCGTGAAATTGACCCCGATTTCTTAGCGGCGTTACCGGAGCCGATGCGCCGGGAATTACTCCAACAGGAGTCGATGGCTCGTCAATTCGGGTTCAACGATGATGAAGTGGAAGACGATGAAGATGAGGAGGATGAAGCGGGTGAAGTGACTCAACCGGAGGAGACTGCTACTCCTAAGATGCAATTCGCTCCGTTAGTGGACAAACAAGGGGTGGTGCTGTTGGTGCGGCTCTTCTTCGCGCCGATGCTGAATAACCAGAGAGATCACGTTCACCATACGCTAGTATATTTGGCTAATAATCGTGATACTCGAGTGGAGTTGATGAACCAATTGATGGGGGTGGTTTATGAGGCGCTAGTGGTTAACCGACTGGTGAAGAATATCTGGCGGGCTAAAGTGGCTCAAGCCGGCGAAGCCGCCAACAAACTCCCGATTAATGCACTGGTGCTGACGCTTGTGGTGCAAACGGTCGAGGCCATCGAGTACCTTGTACAACAAAACCACGCGTTGAGAGTGTATTTGTTAGGCGAACACGATAACCCTTACCTTCGCCCTAAGCCACTGAAACGCCCCTTGCAGCCTCAACTTTCAAAGTATGCTATCAACCATTTGCTCAAGTTTTTGGGTACAGATCTTGTCAAACAGGAGCAAGTGGTGATGGACATGATTACTGGGGTGATCCAGATGGCCACCCGTGTCCTTACCAAGCCCCTGGGTAAGCAATTGAATCCCCAAATTCCCACGGCTAACTATCGTCAATTGATTGGAGTGCTTACTGCTTCTGATTGCCTGAATTTGACATTCCGCAAAGCAATCCTGGCGATGCAAAACATGAGACAACTCCCGAAGACTCAACAAGTGTTCTGCACTGAATTAAGTGCCCAAGCTACTAGCTTAGGTAAAGCCATAATTGCTGAACTTGACACTCTCACGGCTGAAGTTAAAGCTCACAAGTGTGGTAGTGCGGGGCTGGTGATGGCCAAGTTCTCGCTGCCACTGAGCGATCAAGCGAAATTGTTGCGTATTCTCACCGCCTTGGACTACATGTTCGATGATCAACAAGAGAACAAAGAGCTTACTAAGTTGTATACTGACTTGGCTCTTGGGAAGTTGTGGCGGGCTCTCAGTGACTGCTTGGAAGCAATGGAGCTCGAGTCAGAATCACTGATTCACTCCACCGCCTTGTTACCTTTGATTGAAGCGCTTATGGTGGTGTGTAAGCACCTGAAGGTGAGACAATTGCCAATGAGGGAGGCGATCAAGTACGAGGAACTGAAACGGATTGATTTCTCCAAGGAACCGATTGAGCGACTCTTCTTTACCTTTACTGATAACCATAAGAAGATTTTGAATCAAATGGTACGCACCAATCCCAACCTCATGCTGGGTCCATTCGGAATGCTTGTGCGCAACCCTAAGGTGTTGGAGTTTGACAACAAGAAGAATTACTTTGACCGCAAGTTGCACACGGACGGTGATGATGAGACAAAGATGGCGTTCACCGTGAGACGTGACCAAGTATTCTTGGACTCGTTCCGTTCACTTTTCTTCAAATCTCCCTCAGAGTTCAAAACAGCGAGACTCGAAGTTACTTTCAAAGGCGAGCAAGGTGTTGACGCTGGTGGGGTCACTCGTGAATGGTATCAGGTGTTGCTGAGGCAAATGTTCAATCCTAACTATGCATTGTTCACTAGGGTGGCGCTGGATGCAACTACGTTCCACCCTAACCGCACTTCGGGTGTCAATCCAGAGCACTTGCAGTTTTTTAAGTTTATTGGTCGTGTGATTGGGAAGGCGATCTTTGACGATTGCTACCTTGATTGCCATTTCAGTCGGGCGGTGTACAAACGGATTCTAGGACGTGGCCTCAGTCTCAAAGACATGGAGCTGCTGGACTTGGACTACTATAAGCTGCTTGTGTGGATGTTAGAGAACGATATCACTGACATCATTACTGAAGACTTTTCGGTGGAAGCTGACGACTACGGCGAACACCGTATTATTGACTTGGTGGAGAACGGCCGCAATATTCCTGTTACCGAGGAAAACAAACAGGAGTATGTGCGTAAAGTGGTCGAGTACCGTCTTCAAGAGCTGGTTGCTGAACAAATGGACAACTTCTTGATGGGGTTCCACGAAATCATTCCTAAGGACTTGGTGCTGATTTTTGACGAACAGGAGCTTGAGCTCTTGATTTCAGGTTTACCTGATATCAATGTCGACGACTGGCTTGCCAACACCACCTATAACAACTACCTGGCGTCGCTGATTCAGATCCAGTGGTTCTGGCGTGCGGTGAAGCTGTTCGACAACGAGGAAAGGGCGAAGTTGTTGCAGTTTGCTACCGGTACTTCCAAGGTGCCCCTCAATGGGTTTAAGGATCTTAACGGCGCGCTGGGCACTTGCAAATTTAGCATTCATCGCGACTACGGGCTGACGGACCGGTTACCGCTGTCCCACACTTGTTTCAACCAGATCGACTTGCCCGCATACGAGACGTATGAAAAGCTCAGGGGCTCGTTATTGTTGGCTATGACCGAAGGTTACGAAGGCTTTGGCTTAGCCTAAAATTCTGTCATCATAATAATTATAATAGCTTTTATCATTTCATATCTTTCATAATAAATACTATTTCGATTGACAAAGCGCGATTTGTTGGGCCTTTTTTTGTTGTTCCGGGGCATTTTTTTGAGTAGGGGATTTTAGGGGTCTCGCCTGAGGGGAGGATCGCCATTGTTGTCTACAGGCGGCACTAGGCTCCGGGTTATTAAGGTTAATGTACCCGCCATACCGCCGAGGCTATGGCCAATACAACAGAAACCATACTCTGCGTGATGGTTGACTCACACCCACAAATGTCTTACACTCAGCATGATTTTCGTCTTTGATTTACTATCCTTTAGGTCATGCTTTCACCCTTCGATGATCTCTCTAGGTGCAGGAGAGTGTGGGGTGCTTAGTGACTCTGCCGCGGCACGTGTGGAAGCCAGCGCGCCTTTCATTAAAGTTCGGCATCTTGACGTTCCTCGGTCCCCTTGACCCGAGGATGTACGCCAGCCGGGACGCCAAAACTTTAATTTGAAAAAAATCCCAACCGAGTTAAATTATTGGTAACGTCAACTTCTTTCATTGTGCGTTCGTCTGAATTTTTGCAAGTAGCACACCACGTTGTTCGTGACTACAACTAGACTACCCATCTCATAATTTCTTAATTTGAGTCAGCAATTTTATTTGATTTTACCACTACCGACGGATGTTTCCGTGGGATGTTCAGGAATTTCTTTTTCGCAGCCGTACCGCCTCCATCCCTTACCTCGGCAAAGAGATGCGACACGGTCCTCGGCACCAGGGTCCGAGACCGAGGAATTCTGCGATGGTAATCAAACTATAAAAGGAGCAGCCGCCCCCCCTGCTTTCATCACTATCAACTCAAACAAGACAACATGGACGCTTCTCCTCTTTACTACTACGTTCACAATGAAGTCCCCGAAGCCAATGTGCGTCGGGCGATGGTGCAGAGACGGGTGGGGACTTTCCTCACCAGCGCTGCCCCCGTCATGGTGGGCTACGCCGTGATGAAGATGGCTATGACTGCCTAAGTATGGTACACAATGTGACCATCAATTCTTTTTTTTTAATTGGGATATTGAAACTGGTGTTCAATATGGGCAAATAGCATGGACTTTTATAGCATAATATAATATGATTAGAACAAATCTGTAGACACTACTATCTAATGAGAGTTTGGAAACTGTTTTAAAGAACCTGCAAGTACAATTTCGGCCTGAGAGGGGTATTTGTGTTATCTCGCTTCAAATATACGTGTTGGGACTAAATTGTGGGGGGGCTATTGTGGGCGGTGCATAATGATTGCAGCGAACGCAAACCCCTGAAGTGGTGGATGTGTAACGCGACACGGGTGACCCACAAACCCTTGAAAGTCAGCGCCATGAATTTCGCTGCTATTAGAATTGCTGTCTTCAAATCTAGACAGGGAGCAGTTCTTCTGTCTAAAACCAACTTTTTATACGAGGTTTGATAAAGCAATTCTTCCCCTCTTTTGATAAGAGTCACTCGCGCAGTGTAGCCTATTGTTAGGAGGAACACGCAGCCATTGTACTGATACCACTTGCAACATCTTAGCCTCTCTCTGTTGAGCAATCACTCAACTTGCTGGGCTCTTGTGCGGGAAATCCTGGAGCTTAAGTCCGATGATGTAATCGACACCTTATCTACAATCATAATATAATTCAAATATACTTAATCATACATTTTCTACAAACACATTAGGAAGCTTTAGATCTTGTTGAAAAACTTTTTCAAAGACAGCAGCTTTTTAGCCTTCGACGACAGCTGTTCCAGGCTCACCAGCAGCGGCTTATCGGGGCTTTGCTTGCCAAGATGGTGGCGGTGGTTGTGGTGTCCTCCTTCAGCGGCCTTCGCCGTAGTCAGACCACCCAGGGACAGCACCACTTTAGTACCACCGGCGGCAGTAGACTCGATGGCCTCTTTCTTGGCGGCGCTGCCCAGGTTTTCGACAGCAGTGGCGATTTCCTTAGCTTGTTCCTTGGACTTCTCGATGAACAGCGCGTACTCTTCCTTCAGGGTGTGGGCCAATTCGTCGGCATTTTTAGGCGCGGTTTCAAGCGAGTGCGATTGGGTCACGGTCTCCACCTTTTTCGTCGCCAGTTCGAGGGTTTCCACAACGGTAGTCTTCAGGCCATCGGCCACCGTTTCACGCAAACCCTTAGCCTTATCGGCAATGGCAGCACCGGTGGCATCAAGAGAGCCGTCCTTGGGAATTTCCTTCACCACTTGAGTAACCTTTTCGACACCTTCGGGAGTAGCCACCGTCAGTTCGGTGACAATGGTTTTGATGCCATCAGCAGTGATTTCCTCGAGTCCGCGAGTAGTCAGAGTGGGGTTGCCCTGAGGGTCCTTAGTGATGACAGCCACGGGTTTGATTTGCGAGCCCTGAGACGAACCCGAAGCGACCTTGGAAGCAGCAGATGAGCGAGGAGAGGCAGGCACAGCGGCACCACCAGCGACACCAACAATACCAGCATCAGAAGCACCAGTTACGGTACGAGCAGTGGGACCAGAGCCAGCGGTCGAGCCAGCAGCACCAGTAGAGGAACCAGGGGCAGTTTGCTTGGAGGAACCAGCAGCAGAACCAGCAGAGTGGCCACCAACGGGCACGGAAGTACCGGTAGCATTGATGGGTGCTTGCTTAGAAGTAGCGTTGGCAGGGACTTGCTTCAGAGACGAGCCAGCGGTGCCAGAGCCAGTGGGCTTAGCGCCATCAATACCTTCACGAGCATAAGTGGGTTGAGAACCAGTGGGAGCATTGACGGGAGTTCCGGGGATACCAGAGGTAACATTAGACAAACCAGAAGTGTGAGCACCAGAAGAAGTACCATGAGCACCGGGAGCGCCGTTGGCGGCACCGGTGGGAGCACTAGTAGACCCGACGCCAGTGTGGGAGGCAGCACCTTGCTTAGCAGCGTTGTCAACAGGAGTGCCGGAGTACACCAGCAGGGTATTCAGGGTGGGCTCAGTCACCAACGCCTCGCGGTGTTGAGGAATAGCTTTCGATTGAGTCGATGGTTGAGTCTGGTCTTGCTTCGAGGGGATCACTTGTTCGTTGTTGCTTGTCGGGGGTAAATCAGTCACGTGCTTGGATCTGGTGTCGAATGTAGAGAGAGAACCGTCAGGGTTGGTGATGATGTCGTCGTCCTTAGTCATCCGTCTGCGCAAGCCTTCTTCAATACTCGGTTCAGTGATGGTGTGGGTACCGCTGTTGGGGTCTTCCACGATGGCGACGCCGCGGTTCTTAACGGTGGAAGTGCCATCAGCCTGAGCTTCGCGAGCGTTAAAGCCTTGAGCCACCACTACTGGTTCCTGTTGTTGACGTTGCTTTTCCTTCGAGTCATCGTAAGAAACATGCTTTTGTTGATGCTTTTGTTGTTGCTGAGCCTTGTGCTGCTTTTGCAATTCGCCCTGAGTCTTGACAATCAACGGTCCTTGTTCCAATGCCTTCAGCGCCGTGCTCTGCTTCCACACCGGGGCGTGGCTGTCGGCGGGGATCTTGAACTTGGATTCCAAGTGCTGCTTGTAGAAGTCACGTCTCAACTTGATGTCAGTGTCGATGAAGTCTTGGTCGTGAGCAATGTCAACGAACGACAACAACTTGTTGAGGGAGTGGTAGGCGATGAGGAAGCCGTGTTCCAGCACCAACAAAAGCAAGACGATCTTGATCAGCGACTCCAAGTTCACCAGGGCGTTGTTCAACGACCACTGGCCGGAGGGCTTGGGGGGAATGGTGCCGTGGCGGTAGAATGCGGTGACCACCGGCAGCAACGCCAGCGCGATCCAGGTGAGGCCAAACAACGCGTAGTTCCAGGGAGCAATCAGGTCCACCCGGCGGGGGATGGGGGGTTGCTTGAACTTGCCCAGAGTGACGGTAGCAAGGTCAAGACGGAAGGTGATGAGGTTAAAGATGGCACAGGCGATGGGGGCAAGCGGCCACACGGGGCCAAACAAGATGAGGTAGCCGTACTGGGTAACGAGGCCGCGGTAGTTGGTGTGGACATCGAACTCAGGGAGGGTGACCAATTGTCTCACGTGCTGCAAAAACGCGTGGTCGTGAGGGTCGTCATTTTTGCCCACCACTTGGTTGAAGCTGTTGACGTTGTACTTCACTTGGTTGATGATCACGGGGACGACGTACTTGGTGACAAGGTTGATCACTTGCGAGGTGACGATGTAGAAGAAAAACTGGTTGGTGAGACGGTGCTGGTTGATCTGGAAGTCGCGCAGCAGCTTGAGCAGCGCCACGTAGCGGTAGTAGAAGGCGTTGTGGTCGACCTTGCCGTCGATGTACAGTCTCAACACGTCGAGCTCGGGCTCAAGAAGGTGGGCGAACGGCAAGTAGATGAACAGGGTGATGATGAGGGGCACGTACAGCGTCAAGAAGTTGAGGACAAACCCCTTGACCACTTTAGACTTTTCCCGCAGCTTTTCGGTGTCGTGGCCTTCCCAGTCGATGAACTTACGCTGGACAATGTCGTACACCGCCAGCAAGATCGGCACGAACCCCACGATCAACACCGTGGGGATGAAGGTCAACACCAGCTTGAACGGACCGTCGTAGATGTGGGTAAGGAAGATCTCAATGACAAAACACAACAACTGGTACAGGACCAACACCGCGGTGAATCCCAAGGCCACGGGGGTGAACGCCAACTGCTTGATGAACCGTTTGGCGTCAAACGCTTGCACTTCCGACGCGGGCCGGTTGGTGTTGATGCGGGCCAATTGCTGCTGGTGGTCGTCGACCCGGTGGCAGTGTTGGATGCCCCATTGCAGCACTAACCCTTGCTGGCGGGCGCGCCACAACGTGATGAAGAGGAGCCCCCACACCAAGTTGATGAAAGTGTAGGACAACGAGAACACCTTGCGGTGCCACAAGTAGCCAATGGCGCCGAACACGGAAAGGTAGCCCAACCAGGTGATGTAGAACTTGGCAAACTCGAAGTAGAGCCCCACCTCGGCGCCGTAGGTCGCCGTCACCGCTTGCAACGCTGGCGGCTGAGCGAGCGCCTGCGCCAACGGCTTGGCCTTGGCGGCGTCGGTGGCGGGGAACACCGCCAACAAATTGGGGTAGTGGGCCCGGTCAATGGCTAACCCACCCACCGCTTCCGGCGACGAAAGATAGGTGTAGATAATGCGCAACCGGGAGGCGTCGGTGGTGTCCTTGGCGGTGACACCCACTTCAAAGCCTCTGACCATGTCGTTCTGGGCCTGGATGTCCAATTCCTGGGCGGCAAGTTTGACGAAGATCAACAATTGGTCAGGGGCAGCGCCGGCGGCGGCGACGACGGCGAAGCCGCCCTTGCCGAGGACGGTGACCAAGCGGTCGTACTCCTTGGCGTTGTACTTGACGCTGAGCACGTAGTCGGCGTCGGCGGTGGCGACGCTGTGACTGGCAGCGGTACTCATGGCGAGGGCAATTGGGAGGAGGGAGGAAGTGTCAATGCCAGCAATATTTCACCGCTAAGGTCGGCGCATGCCCGGTTGCGAGCGCGGGCGCCAATTCCACCACCCGGAGTAAGCAACCGAACAAACTATGGCTTGCGCTAGGAAACACGGAGGATACGGCAACCATCGCCGCTGCCGGGGAAACCGCCACAAACTACAGAATAGGCAATTACAGGCAAGTGTACGTCGTCAATCGAAGTGAGTAGTAGTGACAATCGGGTGGTTGTCAATGGCTCGTAACAAACCAAAGGGGGCGGTAGCTACGTGCGAGAGGCCAGCGGGCGCCTCAGTGGAATTTCTGCTCTAAGAAGGCCGGGTGCCGTCGCGTGCGAGATAAAACAGCGCACCCCGTTTGCGGGCGATGACGTTATACCCCTGAGATAGAGAGGGGGCGAGGTTTATGGGCCATGTGCAGGTCCGCTGCCTCGATGGCTGCAAATGAAAAAATCGTAGTAGACGCGTGGTGGAACGACACCGCCACAATCCCCATACTTCCGCAAACGGATTATGAGCGTATATAATAGTACTCTAAAATGAGTCGCTACAGAGAGTCGTGGTCACATTAATCGTTATATGTAGGCAGACTATATCCGGGTGGGAGCCAACGGCATCCGCTTCTTGATCGGAGACACGTTCTCCTTATCTCTCAGCTCCATCAGAAGGCGCAAGTTCGTCGACCGCAGCATCGTGTTGATGATGAAGTTCTTGTCCTTGATCGTCTCTTTGAGGGTTTGGTTCTCTTCCTCTAGTTCGCGGATCCGGGCTTCGAGCAGCGGCAGCAGTGCCTGGGGCGATTGCAACGCCAGCTGGAGTCTCAGCTCCAAGTGGGAGATGTACAGCTGGTTCTCGGCATTCTCGTGGTGCACGCGCCGGGCGTACTCTTCAAGCAGTTGGATCGCGATTTGGGGGACATCGTCCATCTTAATGATGGCGTTGATCGCCTCATTCTTCAAAAGCATCTTTTCCGTTTGGCGGGTATCGTTGAGGCGGATCCAGTGTTCGAGGCGTTCGTTCAAAATCCGGTTTTCCGCTTCGAGTTGGGCCTGGCTACCTCCCTGAAGTGGGCTACTGGAGTGAGAGTTTGTCGCCATAAACGGGTTGGGGACCTGCTCCTTCAATTGCTCAATCTCGCGTCGTTGGGCTTCCACCTGGGCACGAAGCTCTTCCACCACTTGGGCATCCACCGCTGACGAGTAACGACGCTGTTGTTGTTGTACTTGCACTTCCACTGCTTTTGCCCGAGCAGCAAACCGAAGCGAGTTATGGGTCTCCAGCACCACCCCTGGCGTCAGCAGCCCCAAGTGGATGGTACACAAAATCAGCACGAGGGCCAGCCCCGAGAGCGACGGTTGAAGCAACCGCGTGAGCTTGGAATCACGGTAGTTGATGTGTTCGCCCTGATTGGCGCTCAACTTGGCGATGACCGTGCCCAATGCAAGCAACAGCTTGTTGATAAACAGTCCTTCCTTGCGGCGTTCAGCATGCAACGCTGCTTTCTCCAGTCCCGCCAAGTCACAGAGGGTCAATGTGGTGAAGCGCGGCTCCGATCCGTCACAGGTCTTAAGGCGAAGCTGGAGGATCAGGTGCAGTCTCAGCAGGCGGGCATTAAAATCGGTGGACCCAGTTTTGCGGTGGACGTCACCGCTTTCAATAAGCCTAAGCAATTGGTCGCGTGAGTGGATTTGAGGCATTTGCAAACCAACAATCTTATTGCCGAATTCGCGGTCACTGCGAATCTGAAGATCGCTGTGGTGGCCAGGGTTAAGCAAGTCCAATACTCGTTCGTTGTAGATCTCAAAGTACAGCGCCCAGAGTTCGTAGGTGGCTCCCGAGGTATCGTTCTCAATGTGGTTAAATATGTGGTCCGCCGCCAAACGTACCACCCCGGGATCTTGGGCATCGCCTTTCATCGTCCACGTCTTGCCCAGCCCCGTCATCCCGTAGGCAAAGATCGTCAGATTGTAGCCATCGGCGACAAACTTCTCCACCAACGGCTGGCAACTGCGCACGTACACTTGGCGATTGGTGACGTTTAAGTCGCTGAATACATGGTCAAACTGGAACATTTGCCCGTCGTCTTTGTGGACAATCAGCACGTCCCCTAACCGCCACGGCAGAGGACCACTACCGACATCGGGATTGGCTCGGATCGATACCGAGATTGACCCCGTATAGGGGACGAACGGCACTGGTGTCAGGCGGCCCAGCCCCAGTCCCAGCAGCAGTCTCAGCGGCGGTCGGGCCATGGGCAGCGAAAACTGGGGCTGTTTGAATATCGACAGCTGCTGGGAGGGGGGTCTCATCTCGGCCGCCATCAGCGACATCAGACGGCCCAACGTCGAGCGGGATCGCCGCGGAGTCGTTCTCGAGGACATCGACGACATCGGGGGCGATTGCGGAGGGGTATCGAGGTTAGCGTGAGGTATGGGTGCGGGTTTTATGGCTTCTGGCGTAGGCAACTCCACTTGTTTACTTCTGTGCCCAATCGGGCAAATTGGCATCGAGGGTAAGGCATGATCTGATGACGCGAAATTCGTCTCCCGGATAGTGGCTAGCGATGCCATTGCGATCTAGAGCGATGCCGTGGGTGGGGATTAGGTTAAATGGAATCACTCCAGGCGTTGGTGTAGGTAATTAATCGTTATTAGGGATCGCGATAGCACGTTTAGGGAGTGGCGGTTTTGTGCCGCATTCAGTCTAATTGATAACAGTTGCGTGTGCGGCTGCTGTCACCTGCAAGTAATTTGGGTCACGAATGGTAAGCTGAGCCCCCGTAGCCCAATACCAACTTGCCACAGCAACAAAAACATTACCACAACGTACTTTCGGTTTTAAGGGAAACGAAAGAGCTGCTCAAAGTTTTCTTTATTTCAAAATTATAAAGTTTACAAATGGGCCTATTCATGAGGGGAGCTCATCAATTACAGTAACACCGCGATAATTCGATCTAATATAACACATAATTCGTCCTCTACTACCATCCTTTATGTAGACGTTTGTGGCTGTGACATAATTATTGATTTTGTGGTCTGATAAAAAATGATCAATAAATTACATAAATTACAACTTAGATGTCTTGCTATTAACTGACAAAAAAATGTATAGTCTGAATCTCCCTTCCACTATTACGACTATATATTCATGGGAGGGTGGTGGCTATGTACGTAGGTAGCGCCCGTCTATCTGTATTGAAGTTTACCTCAATTACGCCGTAGGGGTCTGGCCCCAGGCGTACACCTGATGCAAAAGCGCGCGCTGAGTGTCGTCGATCTCGCCAAACAACGTCTGGTAGCGCTGGGCGTTTGTCTGTTGTAAAGAGTCGATCGTTTTCGTCAACACCGTGAACACGTTGATCTCGTCGATGGGCGTCAACTTAAGCGCTTCCATCTCCGCTTCGTCAACCTCGTACTCGTCGTCGACGTCGTCATTAGGGTTATACTCGCGCACATCCTTAGACAAGATCTCTTGACGAGCCTTGATGGCCCCAGGCAACGCGGCGAAGTTCGAGAATAAAAGGTCGGTGAGCTCCAGCACGCAGTCGACGGGGACCACCGATAACTGGTCCAGACGCATCATCAGCAACGCCGCCAAGATCTGGAGCTTGCACCCATACACACTCTGGAAGTCCTCCAGGTGCTTCACCCAAAGGTTAAGGAACAGCGCCACAAATTGTTTGTCTTCGATGAACTTAAGAGCGATGTTAGCATCGGCGAAAATGGCAGAAAACAACACCCGTAAGATCAGCAAGTGGTGCAACATCATGCCGTCGAAGGCGTTTTGCTCTTCGTAGTCCATGAAAATGCTAAAGATCTCCTCGAGGAACGCCGGGAGCACCGGCGCCATCTTGTTGCCAAGCGCCAAGATCACCAACTCCAACATCTCAAATGCTTTGTGGGCAAACACGCCGTCGGTGCCCTGGCGAAGCACGCCCGTGCAGAGGTTGATGAGGGATTGCACGTGAGGCGAGTCAATCGACAAGCTCTTAAACCCGTAGTTGACCACCCCTTCGAAGAACGGGGTGATTTGGTCAAAGTACTCGTAGGCGTAAGTGTCAAACGCGTCCACCACCAGTCGGTAAAGCTCCCACATCGTCGGCAGCATCTCATTGGTGGCGTAGAGAATCAGATCAAGAATCTCAATGGTTTCGGGAAGGAACAGGACGAGTGCGTTGTCGAACACAAACTTCACCATATCCTTGACCACTTGCTCCATCTGGCGTCCTAACGAGGGGTTATTGCTTACAGTATTGATGAGCGTAGTGAGGGTCAGTAAGATCCCCAACGCCTGGTACTCTTTGTCCAAATCGGTCGATTGTTCGGGACTGTACCCGTTCTCACCGAGTTCAGTAGCGAGAGTGACGAAATGCTCCACCAATTGCTGAGCCAATTGGGTAGAGAAAGGCTCAAGCACTTTGCTGAATTTCTCCACAAATGTTTGCATAGGAGTAGTTAAGATTTCCAGTTCAAACTTCTTCGACATCTCCAATAACAGCTCCATAAGCTGAGGTGCTTGTGGTTCCACTTGCTCGGCGATCAGCGGCACTTCCACAAGGGTACACAACGCCGGCACTGCCGTGATGCGGATGGGGAACTGCTTTTGTTGTTGGAAGCACTGGACCACGGCTTCGAAGATCTGCTGGCTCACTTCCTTATTGACGTAGCGGTGGTCAAACATCAGCAACATGTCGCAGGCTCTAGCCGTCAACCAAGGGAAAGTGTCCATGGTCTCTTGAGACAATTCCGGGTAGACAAACGTCGTCAACATTTGGTCGACCTGATTGAGGGAGGCAAAGTCGGGGTGGCTGATGATGAAGGAGATGGTACTGAGGATGCGCAACGCCCCTTCCACTTGTTTCGCAATCGCAGGCAGCAGACGGTCCTGAGCCCTCTGAGCCAACACTTCGTTGACGGCACCGATGATGACGTTACCGGTCTCGTCAAACCGCTTGTTGGCGATACGGAAAATTAAGTTGATCAGCGCCACGTCGGAAGTGTTAGCGTCTCTTGATAAGTCGAAAAAGCGACGGATATATTCGTCAGGATCATCTTCGTAGAGCTCAATGGTTTCTTCAGAAGCATTAAGAGTGGGGAACACCACGTGCTTAATCACCGCTTCAAGCTTGTCGCTGACAAGCAGCCACGCGGGGGTTTGCACTAACTGTTCGATAAACAGGATGAGGTAGTATAACGCCCCTTCCAGAAGCCACACTTCCTTGGTACTCCACCGCTCGATGATTTTCCAGTATGCTTGTAAGATTTGCGGGACAAAGTTCTCGAGGAAGTAAGTGGCGAACTGGCCTTCCTTGTCTTTAGTGAAGAACCCGCCACCATGACGACTGAGTAAGCGATGCAAGTTACCGAAACACCATTTCACCGCTTTCACCCACGGCAATTGCGAGCGGTGTTCCACGTCCTCAGCAAGCACCGAGGGAGGTAACGGGTGGTTGATGACATCGATCTGTAACTGACACCATTTACCTAAATTAGAAAAGTCTTTAAGGTAAGGGGGTAATTGCATGCAGCTGACAAACTTAAAGATTTTGAGGATCAAGTATAACATCTCCGCCAGCTGGGGCAGGTCCAGCAGCACGAGGCGAGGCACAAGCTGTTCAAGCAAAGGGAAGGTCTTTTCCGTGATTTCATTGACCACGGGATTACCGCCGCTCAGCTCGAGCCCGTCCCAGCGGTAGTTCTTAGTATACTCAAACAAGCAGATGAGACCCACATAGACGTGGTCGGTGTTGGAGCCGTCACCGATGAGGTTGGTGATGATGTCGCCCATCTGCTCCCACTTGTCGTAGGACAAAATCGTGTTGAGGGCGCTCAGCAATTGGGAGCGGATCTGGGCAATTTGGTAAGTAGCGATAAGCAGCGTGATCAATTTGTTCTTGACCAGGTCCCGTTCGCTGACGGGGATGGTCAGCGAAGTCGCCGGCTTGTTGTCGGGGGGAAGCCAGTGGTGGGCGACACGGTTTTTGAAGAAGATGGCGGCGGCGATCTGGGTGCCCCGGTCGACCGACGGCTCGCCGATGATGGCGAGCAAGTTGGTGGTGAAGTCGGGGGTTTGCTCGAACACCCGGAGCTGGGACTCGGCGTCCTGGCGCACCCTGACCTCCGCGTCAAGCGTGTTCCGAAGCGCGGTCAACACGCTATGGGTGGTGTCGTCCATATAGGGCTGGTATGAGGGCGTGAGGGCAGGCGACCGGTGCTCACAAAAATTTGTGTGGTGCGCGACTACGGCGACGGCAAGATGAGACGGAAGGAGACAACAACAATTAGGGGTTGCAATAGGTAACTAGGAGTAACAGGAGGAGCATGAATGCGTATGTTTGGTTCGAGCGTGTGTTTTGTGTGGATCGTATTTTGCGATAAGGGTCCCGCTTTTGGGGCCGGGACCGGGGGGATTTGTGGAGCCCGCTCAGAGGAACAGAGAGTATTAGTAGACATGGAGAAACGACAGCCGACAGGCGCTTGTAAGATGACGTAGACGACGAAAACAATATATCGGGTTTCGGATAAATCTCAATATTCCGAGGACCGACAGACTGTAAGGGGTAGTATAGCCACTACTCTGGACTTTCCCCGTAAATGCTAGCAACTGTTTGTGATCCGTTCTGCGGACTCTCTGGCTCCGGCGTCCGCTACGCAGGGTAATACGCGGCCTGTGCAAAAAGCTAGCAATGAAAAAAAAACAGAAATTATTGAGATAGGAAGTGTGAAAAATGTGATAGAAAAGGTAGAAAGTTTGTTTAGGAAGCTCTGCTAGGAATGTAAATGCCAAAAGCGAAATGTGCCAAGTTTCTGCACCTGTCAAACGTAGATTGCTACCGCTGTATTGTTGTTTGGTCCTGATGTGAGACGAGGAAATATTGTGGCGTTGGTAGCCCCAGGTGGGCCCTCCCCTGATGGGCGGTGTGCCATTACTAACGTGCCGGTGGCGTTGGCGCTAATTAGTAACTCGACATGACGCAGATCAACGCTGTCCGCTTTGCGTTTAAGGTGGGGCATGCATTGGGCGATGGAACAAATCAAGAGCATCGGCACGCCAACTTTAGTGAGGCACCATGAAGCGGTGTGAAAAACCCGAGGCTGGAAGAAAATGGCGGGAAAGCCGGACACGGAGGGTGATGGAAATGATAAGCTGCCAATCATGAGTGGTACGCCGTGTCGGGGGCGACTTCGGAGACGGGGATAACCTCGTTTAGTTTGCGGAGTTTAGGGTTGCAACTTATGGTTTATTGTTAGGCGGGACGGTGTCGCTTAGGTAAGCGGCAAAATCCACTCACCCCCATTAAGCCCTCAACCACCAGATGCAGCCCGAACCAACGGCGTACCCACAATTTGCCGAATGTCCGTTTGCGTGCGATAATTTCTCACACGGTGAGGACAGTGATGACCAACTTTTGCCACTATCAGCACCAGGGGACCATTGCCTAATTGGCTACCTTGATACGCAAACCTCTCTACTCCAACCAATGCCTTCAATGACATATAATTCAGGCTAACGACTACGATGAGCAACGGATTAACGTTCGCATGTCGTATTCACTCGCAGTAACGAGGTAGCGATGAGGGGTACCGGATGGAGGTCCGTGAAGGCCCGGGGGGGCAGACACTTTCTCTAAGCGGCAGTGCCGGGGCGCGCCGAGGTGCGCGCGCGCTTATCGCAGCCTCATCTCGCGGGCCGGACACCCTAGCGGAACTAAATGAAGGGGTTTGACCAGGTGGAGGTAACCCTCGACAACACCCGCCACTACATGTGGTACAAGCGGCACGACGGTCTGGACCAGCGGGCGCTCTTCGTCGTCAACCTCCCGGCGGCGGCGTCGTTGGCCGACGTCAAAAAGTTTTTCGAACGGGTCGCCATCGGCGCCACCATCCAAGAATACACCCCCAGCGTGCTTCTGGATTATCCTCAGGAGGTATGGGTGAACATGCTGAGGTTGACCAGCGACCTCGATCTTTCGGTGGATCTGCCAAAGTACCGCCTCCCTAAAAACAGCGCCATCGTCACCTTCGTCGACAAGAGCGCGTGCCAGTTGGCGGTGCTGGGGCTTAAGAAAGTTGGGGAAGTTGAGTGGCCGCTGGCGGGGGCGATGGCCCACTATTACGCCCTGAAATACCAGGCGAAATACCGCGACGCCGAAGAGCTCGCCGTCGAAGTGCTGGAGGCGCTCGCCGAGTTCGGCAGCGCCGAGCGCCAGCTGATGCAAAACTTACAGAAACCGTTAGTCGACGACGACGGGTTCACCATGGTGGTGGGGCTGCACCGCAAGACTAAACGGGGGTTATTGGGCAAACAGAAGTTGGCGCAGACGGTCGAGCTGACCAAGGCGGCAGCGAAACTTAAAAAGAAAGAAAAGGAAGATTTCTACCGCTTCCAGTTGCGACAGAGAAAGAAGGAGGAGATGAACGACTTGTTGCGCAAGTATAAGGAGGACCAGGAACGGGTGAAGACGTTAAAGGAAAAGAAACGCTTTCGTCCTTATTAACACTATACATAGAGCTTTAATATCATTACGAAACTGTCCCCGCTCCAGGGGCTCCTAGTATTATAATCAAAAGTAAACGTTAAAAGCACTTTGAGCTTTGCGTGGGAATTTGATCGGTGGAGGCGGATCCTCGGGGGTCTACTAGCATTTTTTTTTTCCGGGCCGCATGCACGTTGGCGCAGTTGTTTAGATATCGAAAACCGTGTGTTTACGGTTGTGACGTAAGCGACGGAATTGTGACGTAGAATAACCACCGGTTGCTAATTTAGGCGGGGCAGAAAAGGAACGACGGCGAGGGGTACGGGCTTAGCATTTGCCAGATAAAACGCCCATTATGACTAATCGTTATCGCTCAGGTTCCGCGGGAGCCGAGGACGGTTATGGCTCAGGGGGGCGGGGTGGTTATCTGATTGATTACCAATACCGAGCGATCAAGAGCCTCTCCGTTTGTGGCATCGCCCTTTTCATGTCGTGGAAGCGAGCCGCTTATTGTCGCATTGTCAGCTGCCCGTTAAGCAAACAAAACACGAAGACCGATGACGGATAAACGGTAGGCTTAAGCAACCATAGTAGTTACGATTTGTAATTATGATTCAGCCACGGCGGAACGGATTGAGCCAAATTCAGAGCCAAATAGACGCCCGTAGGAGGGTAGCCGGGTGAAGCCCCGGGGATGAAAAGGTGGTGGATGGGACGCTGCATGTGACCGGCGGCACCCGTGAGCGTCTGTACTCTTTAAGAGCACCCTTTTTCGCATCGACCCTCCGATCCGAAGCCTGAATTTGCCGCTGACGTAAGCACTGACCGAAGCCTGCAGCGCACGCTCCGTCGGGCTCCTTCCCATTTGAGCGACACCACCGACAATCCGCGACGGCCGTCGTCGTCTCCGTTTCCGTGGAAAACTGACCTCCGGGTGAAAAGTAGGGCTATACCATTAGGAAAACGTCGTCGCTTTCACCACTGTCACCACCTCCCCGAACCCTCGTCCCCCGCTAGCATCAATTGAAGGCCGACATTTATTTATCTCAGCCACACGATTCAGCCGCAAACGCACGTTGCACGTCTTAAGGTGGGTTTATCTCCGCCTGTACCATGCATGATTCTGGACCCAAATCCTTTCGTAACGGGCGAGAGCATAGGCACCGCAAGCGGCGCCCTATATAACCTTGCCGGCCCCCTCATAATATGGCTTACTTAATAAATCGACAACCATGAGTCTACCCCTGGATCCCATCGAGGAGAAACTGGTGCTTGCCGAACAAGCGGTCGACTACGGCAAGGTGCTGCCGCGGTCCGACCCCGACGACGACGACGAGTGGGAGCGCCAGGAGCTGATCCGCCGCGAGAAAGTGCTACTGTTGGACTACGACCCCGACCACTTCGACCTTGACGCCATCTTGGAGGCGTTTGTTGAATTGGCGGGCTCCCAGGGCATCGAACTGAGACAGTACGGTATCACCGTTAGAGATGTCACCCTCCATGGGGTCGACGAACGGTTCACGGTGATGCCCACCGTGGGCGACTTGATCATGCTTCCCTTGACGATTTTCCGTGCCGTCAAAGCCGGCAGAACCCCCACGAGAAAGATTTTGCACAACGTCAACGCCATCGCCAAACCGGGTGAATCAGTGCTTGTCATCGGTCGTCCCGGTGCCGGGTGTACCTCGTTCCTTAAAATGGTTTCCGGTACCGACATGAACATGTACAAGAAGCTTGAAGGCGACGTCCGCTACGACGGCATTCCGCAAAAGGAAATGAGAAAGCACTTCCGCTCCGACGTTATCTACGACGCCGAACTCGACGTCCACTTCCCCCACTTGACCGTCGAACAAACGCTCAAGTTCGCCGTGGCGTGCAAGACCCCCAACTTGAGAGTGAACAACGTGTCTCGCAAGGAGTACATCAACCGGATGACGGAGATCTTGGCCACTGTCCTCGGTTTGCGTCACGTGTACAAGACCAAGGTCGGTAACGATTTCGTCCGGGGTGTGTCCGGTGGTCAGCGTAAGCGTGTCTCTATCGGTGAAGCCATGGCCTGCCGGGCCACTTTATCGTGCTGGGATAACGCCACCCGTGGTCTTGATGCCCTGACGGCCCTCGAATTCGGTAAGACCATCCGCTCGTGCACCAACTTGTTGAGAACCACCGCCTTCGTCACCGCCTACCAGGCCGGTCAGTCGTTGTACGAGCAATTTGACACCGTCACCGTGTTATACGACGGCCATCAAGTGTACTGGGGCCCCACCACCGAGGCCAAGGCCTACTTCGAGAAGATGGGGTACAAGTGTCCTCCCCGTCAGACCACCGCCGAATACTTGACTGCCGTCACTGACCCCCTTGGTCGGTACAAGGACGAGACCGTCTCCCACCGCATCCCCGAAACCGCCGAAGAAATGGAAGCTTACTGGCAACGCTCGCCCGAGTACGCTGCGTTCATCGCCGAGATTGACCAGGCCAACAACACCATCGACCCCACCCAGACCAAGGAAATGCTCCAAAGATCGTTGTTCCAGGAAAAGCTGAAGCACCACCGCAAGAACTCGCGCTACACCATCGGCTACTGGCCGCAAGTGGCGTTGTGCACTAAGCGGGCCTTCCAGCTTATCATTGGTGACATCCAGTATCCTGCTACTTTGGTCGTCGCCGGTATTGTCCAGGGTTTGGTCTCCGGTTCGCTTTACTATAACTTGAAAGACGACGTCACCGGGGCGTTCTCCCGTGGTGGTGTGCTTTTCTTCGCTGCTTTGTACGTGTCGCTTATGGGTTTGGCCGAAGTCACCGCCGCCTTTAACAACCGTCCCATCATCTTCAAGCATAAAAACTATCTGTTGTACCATGCGCTGGCCGACGCCATTGGCCAGTACATTTCTGCCATCCCCGTTGTCGCTGCTAACTCCATCACGTTCTTGATTGTGCTCTACTTCTTGACCAACATGAAACGTGAGGCCGGACCGTTCTTCATCAACTTGTTGTTCCTTTACTTGCTACAGTACGCCATGCTTTCGTTGTTCCGAGGTATCTCTGCCATCTCCAACGCCATCTCCATGGCTCAGGGTATCGCCGGTTTCTTCATTCTCGTGACGTTGTTGTACTCATCCTATATGATTCAGCGTCCCGACATGAAGGTGTGGTTCAAATGGATATCGTACGTCAACCCCATTCTATATGCGTTCGAGTCTATGATTGCTACTGAGTTCCACGGACGGAAAATGGAGTGTGTCGGTAACTATCTTGTACCTCACGGTCCCGGCTACGAAAACTTGCAACAAGGTACCCAAGCGTGTGCCTTCCAGGGTTCGGTTGAAGGTCAAACGTGGGTATCGGGTGACAACTACTTGAAGATCACTTACGAGTACTCCTACGGCCATGTGTGGCGTAACTTCGGGTTCATGTTTGCTTACATCTGCTTCAACATCTTTGTCACTTGTGCTGGTGTGGAAATCCTCAAGCCGATTAAGGGTGGTACCGACAGACTTATTTTCTTGCGTGGTAAGGTCCCCGATGCTGTTGTCCTCGCTGAAGAGCAGAAAAAGTCCCCTTCCGACGAAGAACTGGCCCTCGACGCTGTTGCCCTGACTTTCGACGCCGACCGTGAACCGCTGACTCCCCCTGACGCTTTGTTTCAGGACTTGAAGCTGAAGGACTTGTTTGCTTGGAAAAACATCGACTACGTCATTCCCTACGATGGTGGCAAGCGTAAGCTTTTGGACAACGTTTTTGGTTTCTGCAAGCCCGGTACGCTTACCGCGCTTATGGGTGAATCGGGTGCCGGTAAGACTACCTTGTTAAACACGTTGGCTGGTCGTAACGACATGGGGGTTGTCACTGGTGACATGTTGGTCAACGGTCAACCTTTGGACGCCTCGTTCTCTCGTCGTACCGGTTACGTGTTGCAACAGGATATCCACGTGCCCGAAACTACTGTTCGTGAAGCTCTCTACTTTGCTGCTCGCTTGCGGAGATCGCCTCGGGTCCCTGATGACGAAAAGAGGGAATACTGTGAAAAGATCATCGATGTGTTGCTGATGCGTGGTTACGCCGACGCCGTCGTCGGTGTGTCTGGTTCTGGTCTTAACGTCGAACAAAGAAAGAAGCTTTCCATTGCGGTCGAGCTTGTGGCGAAGCCGTCTTTGCTTCTTTTCTTGGACGAACCTACTTCCGGTCTCGACTCGCAATCGGCTTGGGCTATTGTTAAGATGCTTCAGGACTTGGCTGCTGCCGGGCAATCCATCTTGTGTACCATTCACCAGCCTTCGGCTACGTTGTTTGAAGCCTTCGACCGGTTGTTGTTGTTGAGAAAGGGTGGGCAAATGGTGTACTTTGGTGACATTGGTAAGAACTCGCTGACTATGATCGAATACTTCGAGGAAAACGGTGGCCGCAAGTGTGACCCCAGTGAAAACCCCGCTGAATACATGTTGGAAGTGATTGGTGCTGGTTCCACCGCCTCCCAGGATGCTGACTGGCACGAAGTGTGGAACAACTCGACGTTGAAAGCCAAGGAAGAAAATCTTTTGGATCAATTGGTGTCGGAATACTCGAACCAGCCGCCGCTTGACGAACATGACGCTAAGGAATTGAAGCAAACCTACGCTGTTAACTTCATGCAACAGTTCTGGATTGTCTTGAGTCGGACGTGGATCACCTTGTGGAGAGACCCCGAATACGCCATTTCCAAGTTTGGTATGCAAGTCGCTTCTGGTTTGTTCATTGGGTTCTCGTTCTGGAACTTGCCCTACACCATGGGTGGTGCTCAAAACGGGTTGTTCGCTGCCTTCTTGTCGCTTGTGGTTGTTGCTCCCATTGTCAACATGATTCAAGGTAAAGCCATTGCTGGTCGTGAGTTGTACGAAGTTCGTGAACGTAAGCTGAGAACTTACCACTGGGCCAACATGATCTGGACTCAAGCCGTGTGTGAATTGCCTTACTTATGGTTGGGTGGTCTTTGCTACTTTATTGGGTTCTACTTCGCCACTAAGGCTCCCACTAACGCGTCTCACGCCGGGTTGTTCTGGTTGAGCTACGGGTTCTTCTGTCAAACCTTCGCCGTCTCCTTCGCCCTCATGATCTTGTACTTCTCCGCTGACTTGGAAGTGGCCGGGGTGCTTGTTGGTTTCCTTTACTCGTTCGTTGTTGCCTTCTCCGGTATTGTCCAGCCTTACAATTTGATGCCTGGTTTCTGGAAATTCATGTACCGTACCACGCCTTACACCTACTACGTTGGTAACTTGGTCCTGTCGATGTTGCATGGGCGCAAGATTGTTTGTGCTGACAAGGAAATGGCCCACTTTACCCCTCCCTCTGGTCAAACCTGTGGCGAGTACATGAAGCTGTACCTTGACGCTGTTGGCGGCTACATCAAGGACGAGTCTGCCACCGACATGTGCAACTACTGCCAGTACAGTACCGCCAACGCTTACATGGCCAACTCCAAGATCTACTTCCACGACTACCCAAGAAACATCGGGTTCTTCTTCGTCTACACCTTCTTCAACATGTTCTTGGCCATGGTGTTGTACTGGGTATTCCGGGTGCACGTGTGGAAGAAGAAGTAATCATTTCATTGCTTTTCAATGTTAACCACTTTATATACTTGATACCTAACTAATAAGATATACTAATGAGCTACTACAAAATAGATTGGCCGCAAACTTTGCTTGCACTCACTGTCATGCTCGCAATTGCATGATCCCAACAAATATTGGGGACCAGGACCATAAGGGTTTCTGTGTCAGCAATGTTTAAGCGCATAATCCACCCCAAAGTAAGAGCAATGAAGTTAGGCGCGGTGGGGAGGTTTTCACCGGTCCACAAGAAAAACTCGCATTTGTACACAGACCACCCGTTCTTTTCAAACATCGGAGACTTTCCCGATTTGGATCAATCTCCAGATGCGTCCGTCTGTTTTTCTTTTTTCGCAGATCAAAACCACCACAACCACAATACCATTAACCCCGCCATGATGATTGCAGCCTTGTACCCCGTATACGGCGTTCTCCATTGCTTGGCTCATCCCTCTCTTCTTACCATGTTTGCCGCCCGAGTGCTACCACTAACAATAGTCATTTCAATTGCCGTGTACGTGGCGGTATTCACTATACTCTACCCTCTCAAAGTGCTCTTCTATTCCATCCTCCATGGCCCTTTAGGTGTCATTTCGGCGTTATTCAACTCAATCTCATACGGCAAGTGGCTCATTGGCTATGTGGTCACAGCCTACATCATGCCCCCTATTCAGCGTAAAGTGTACCGCCAATATTGGCTTCAATACTATGGACAGCCGCCTTACAACTCCCCAAAAGTGCCGTGGACGCCCTATGCCACCAGCCAAAGTATTGGGATCTGGATCCTCAGTCTAATCCCCATCGTTGGCGTCTACTTAGCGTTACTTGTTTCGGCTCCTAACAAAGCCAAGCGGGCCCTCACCATGTGGCACCAAATGGATCCCACCATGACCAAAGTAGAAGTCTCTTTCGGTCAATTGATGGCGTATGGGTTAGTGGCACAAGTGCTCGAGTTTATGCCGATAGTGTCGTGTCTATTTATGTTCTCTAATGCTGTCGGAGGCGCGTTGTGGGCAGCCGACGTCTACTCAGTCAAACAAACAGTGTCGACGCAGCCAAAGCCCGCAGCGACACCGCCTTCGTTTGACGACGAGAACTTCAGCCGTAAAAGGAAACCCGCGCCCTCGTTGTGATAAATATCACCATCCTCCTCGTTGAACAACACCGTGCCAAAGATACCCAACTCCAGTAGAATCGTCTCAGAGAACACCTCAGAGTTGCGGATAACCAGGTTCGGGTGCTGCTGAGGGTTGATCAACTCCATCAAAATGTAAGCCTCCCACTCCTCTTTCGGTAACTTCTCTAAAAACTTAGGGATATCTTCCTTGTAGACGTTGTTGCCACCGCCTTCTCTTTGCGGCTTGAGCACAAATTTGAGACACTGCTGCGAGTCTTGAGCCCATTCACGAGCCTTCAACCCTGCCTCAGAATCGTCCATGGGATAAATGTTAACGAAAGTCAGTTGCACTTTTTCAATTGCCTCTGAATCTTCGATAAATTTGGCAAGAATCTCAGGGTTAGTGAGTTCCTGTTGTACTTTCTTAGCCCCCGACAACTGAGTCAAGATCGAAGGGCACTTGATCGCAAGCGTCTTTTCCGCTTTAAGTCTACCTTCCCATTCAATTTCCGACCCGTATTCCTCGGGCCCGTACCCTGAACGATAGTACACCACCGACACTTGGTCCATTGTCAGCTTGACATATAATCTGTCTTCACGCACCGAAGTCTTAGTGGCAAGCTCGTTAAACGTCACTCTGACCAGCTTCACTCCAAACTCGTTCAAGAGAGCGTATTCAACGTGGCGTTGGTCAAAGCAGTTACGTTCATTGGGTTGGACGACAAATAACACCACCGTTTCGTTATCAGGTTTCGTAAGCTCACCGTACTTCTCGTTGGCTTTGGCTAACCCGCGAGCTAACTCGACCGTCGACGGCAGTACGGGAATCACATCCTTATTGTAGTATTCATAGGAGTAGTTGTCATCGTAAAACCCTTGCGAATTAAGGTAATTGTGCAACTGACCCACTTTCGTTGACAACCCACCAAACAGCACCAGCACCGTATTAAACTCAATTTGCTTGATGGAATTGGTCTCAGTGTCGACCATATAGTCCAGACGGAACAACCCAAGCGACACTCGCTGCACGGGTTTGCCGTCCACCAACGACTTTTGGTAAGTCTCAAAGAGTCTTCCAGTGAACTCAGGGTCGTGGGCGCCTAACACTTTGATCACGTCGACAAGCCACTGCTTTTTCAGCACCACATTAGCATAAACTTGATTAAATGGTTGTTGGACGGCAATGGCGGCGTTGAACGCCAGTTTGGGGATGGGAGTAGGGAACAATGTCACTGGGGCGTTAGCAACGACGTGGAGCGACTCGTATCCTGGAGGATACATTGTGAGCCCATTACCAAGCGACCATTGGAGGAGCGCCTCGACCAACAAGTCACGGTTCTGTTGGGAGAGCGTTGGAAAGGGAGGGTTTGTCATGGTGGCGTCCCGGTGAAGTGTGGAGTCAATGTCACGTGAAGCGCAGTCGTCGATGGAATTAACGATAGTAGAGGAATTGACAGCTATTTATGAAGCTGGTGGGTCAGAGGTGTAGAAATGCTCGTTCTGCTGGTATGTTTTAGAATTACCTTTGAATTTAGTCTATTTATCATGATGGGCTCTTTGCTTACTGACATACTACGAGAAGTCGATCAAGCCCGGTGTAATAAGTCAATCACAAACGAACTAGTGGTGCTTTTACCTTCATTTCATTGGTAACATCAATTGTTTCTAATGATGACAAATAGAGACAGACTTCCCATTACGTACATCGTGGATGGATCCGCACGCTAATAAAGAACATTAAAATCTGCTCGATCAGTGTTACATGATAGTCCATGATAAATTGTGGTTTTTTTATCATTACTATTACTATCTACTCAATTAATTCTGGGTAAAATTGTCAAGTACTGTCCCTATACTTTGTTCCATGTACCTCACTTATTGCCACTCGCCACTCGCACCCGCAGACCACATCCACTCTACGCATCTACACATACATACCCTACGCCCCACCCAATGTTCTCTGGATTTGGTGGCGTGTTTGGCGGCGGCTTTGGCATCCCCGCTGCCTCAAATAAGTTCGAGGAGCACTTTCGATGCTACCCCGTGCTGATGATGGGAGACGGCATTCGTAAGGATGACGCCAACTTCGGTGGCAAGATCTTCTTGCCGTCGCTGGCGTTGAACAAGTTGACGATGCTCCACATCCGGTACCCCATGCTTTTCGAATTGACCAACGAAGCTACAAATACCCGCACCCATCTGGGGGTGCTTGAATTCGTTGCCGAGGAAGGGCGAGCCTACATTCCTCAGTGGATGATGGAAACATTGGGACTTAACCCCGGTCAAATCGTGAAGATTGCCAACTGCGACTTGCCGCTAGGGCGGTTCGTCAAGATTGAACCCCAGCTGGTGGACTTTTTGGACATCAGTGACCCCAAGGCGGTGTTGGAAAACGTGTTGCGTAAGTTCTCCACATTGACGGTGAATGATGTCATTGAAATCAACTATAACGACCAGAGCTACGGTATAAAAGTGCTTGAAGTGAAACCCGATGAGTCGAGTCACGGGATTTGTGTGGTGGAAACCGATTTGGAGACTGACTTTGCCCCTCCCGTGGGTTACGTGGAACCCGACTATAAGCTGACGCTGGTATCGAAGCTGGCAACCCCAGCCCCCATTGACCCGTCTAAAGTGAACCGCGGGGCGGGGGCCGCCACCATGGCCAAGCTGATTAACTACGCTAACTTGGTGTCTAACGGTAATAAGTTCCTGGGGTCAGGACAAAAGCTTTCCGGTAAAGCTGTGGACCCTAACCAAGGTAAGAAGGTGCTGGTGGACGACTTGGACCCCGATGCCCCAGCAGTGCCGCTTGACCTTCCTCCCAACCAATTATTCTTTGGGTTCCCCGTGGTGCTCCCGACGCCGTCGCCCACTGACGACGAACAACCCCAGGCGACGCGGCGGTTCGAAGGCAGTGGCCAGCTGCTTCGCCAGAGCCGCAAACGCAAGGGTCAGAACGACAACTTGCCACTGCCCAAGGCACAAAAGCTGCCGCCAGAATACATTGAGATCGATTAAATGAGGTAATACTATATTACTATGCGACAAAAAAACAACTGTATAACTTACTCGGGGGTGGTCGAGGGCAAGAACACGTCGTTGCCTTGTTCGATCGCCCGCTTAGTGTGGTAAACAATGTCCTTCAGTTCCCAGGGGTAGGCGATCCACACGTCGGGCACCTTGCGGGCGGCAAAGTAGGTGCTGTCCATGATTTCCTTGGGCAAGTCGGCGCGCTTGGGCTTTTGCTTGTCGTGGAGGACAAAGATCCCGAACTTGGTGTCGTTGGGGTCGGCACCCTTGGCCGCGGCCTGCTCGGCGACGTCCTTCTTGAGCTCGGAGACGGCGTAGTGCAAGGTGGTTCTGGTGTCGTCGACTTCGTCGATGATCAACACGTTCTTGCCCACCAAGTCGATGTTGGATTGGTGGTAGTCGATCCACTGGGTTCTGACGACCTCGGTGCCGACGGTCTCCACCGACGAGCCGGCAACTTCTTCGTACAACGAGAGGATGATGGCCATGATCCGGATGTTGGGTTGGCCGGGTTGTCTGAGGAAAGTTCTCAACATTCTCGCGGGGATGAACCCACCACCCCCAATGGCGATGATGAGGTCAGGGTTGAACTCCTTGATGGTGTCGGCAGCCTCCTGACACAACTGGTGGATGTTGTTGTAGGAGATGTACATTTTGTCGTCGGCGGCGCTCATGTTTGGCAGGGCGGGCTTGGTGGTAAGCGAGTGTAAAAATTCCTGGGCCCTGGCACAGATAGCGATGCGATGAGCTTTGCGAACGGCGACGTCATGCAGGGCGATTGTGGCGGGCTAGCCGGCGGGGAAGCGGCGGTGTAGGTGCTGATATATGTCCGACATAATCTACAAAATTTTTGCAGTAATGGGTATTGATGGTTTAGCTGGATGGTGGTACTGTTTTCTATAGATTAATCGATATCAGTCGGGGGGTCGTGCTGACATAAGCGCGCAATGACACGATTGTGCGTTAACCGTTATCCTTGCTTAGGCCACGTCTCGAGAGGTATATCAGGAAACCTAAGTTCAAAACTACTAAATACAATTTTTACCTATCAATTAACAATTGTCTCAAACCTCTAACATACCCATTAACTCAACTACTTTCTTGCAATTTTAATTGAGCGTTATCGGGGGCCGGTGTTGCCTCAGGCTCCTCCATACAGGGGTCACGCACCTTACCAGTGGCAATAGATTTGATTGTCCCTCGTTCGACTTTTGGCTCCACCCCCCACAAACCTGCACCATTGCCCATGTGTTCGTCTGGATGTGTCAGTGACATCTTTCTCGTGTGCTTGCTGGTGCTCTTTCCACCCCTCCCCGTGTGGATCCGCCGAGGGTTCTGCTCGCAAGACCTGCTTATCAACGTGATCCTCTTCTGCCTCGGCTACTTCCCGGGGTTGATCCACCTGTGGTACATCATTGCCAAGTACCCTCCCTACGAAGAGACACGTGTCTACTACATCTATAGACTGGACTTG
Source organism: Diutina rugosa (assembly GCF_008704595.1). Classification (NCBI taxonomy): domain Eukaryota; kingdom Fungi; phylum Ascomycota; class Pichiomycetes; order Serinales; family Debaryomycetaceae; genus Diutina; species Diutina rugosa. Next base: position 53,959 of record NW_022995211.1, on the reverse strand, counting down.
GAGCACCAGACGCCGCGGTCGCTCCCCCACGGTCCGGGCGAGGCGGTGATCGTCTACACCGACCAGCCCCAGCCACAGCCCCAGCCACCGTACTCGATTAGAAGCCACCACCAGGTGGCCGTGGACGCTCCCACCCCCCAGCTACCTCAGCAACCACAGGCGCCGGTAGCCAATGACCCGCTGGTGCCGCTCCGGTCGCCCCTGCCTCGCACGCGGGTCGATAACTACGGCTCCATTAATAAAGGTGCCAGTGGCGATCCACCCAGCTACGAGGACTCCAGCCGGCGATAAAGCAGGGGAAGTCTGCTGCTCTCATTTGATATGTAGATGTAGTTGAATCGAAAACTGATCTCGACATTTGTGTAATTAACCGCATTAGTTAGCAAACGCTAAAGGGAAAGGTCGATCCGCACAGATGACTATCTCGTGGTCCGAATCGTTCAGCGACTGGTGGCACGCCAGCCGGGCTCTCCAGCACCCCACCACCCCGCAATTAGTCTCCGACCCCCGCTACGTGGCCGCTCGAGCGAGGATCACCGACCTCGAGCGGCAGCTCTTGCTGGACGCCATGCCGGCGGCTGCGGGACCGCAGTGGGACCTTATCGACACCGAAGTGGCCCCGGGAGTCATATTCCATGAGTGCCGGGTATTCGACGACAGATATCCCGTAGAACGGCACGTGGTGGTGGTGCACGGGTACATGGCGGCCATGGGCTACTTTGGTGGCAACTTGGCGGCGTGGGCGGTGCCGGGAGTGGTGGTGCACGCGATCGACTGGCCCGGGTTCGGCAACCTGAGCCGGCCGAAGTTCCCCGATTCGTTACTAGATGATAAAGAGAAGATTAGCGACCGAATTGCCCAGGTGAAGGCGGTCGAACGGTGGTTTATCGACCATCTCGAGACGTGGCGACGCACTCACAATATCGCTCAATTCGACCTTGTCGGCCACTCCATGGGCGGGTACCTCGCCGCCTGCTACTACTTGGAATACGGCACTGATATCGTTACCAAGCTCGTGCTTTTAAGCCCTATGGGCACCGAAGATAGTGCCTTCAGTCTCATCGACGGTAACGACATTGACGGCGCCGGAAGTGTCGGCGCGCACCCCGAAAGCAGAGGCAACGACCCTCTCGAAGAGGTGGTAGGCACCGAGGACGAGCGACAACAGCTCTGGCAGCGGGTCGGCGGTCCCAGCTTCCCCAACCATGTGATTGTACGCACCATTTGGCGCCACCACTTGTCGCCAGTGGGGCTTCTTAACTACTGCGGACCATTATCCTCCAAAATGCTCTCATTGTGGACGTACCAACGGTTCGCCCACAACCCGCCCGAGGTCATCCACACCCTCCACGCCTACTCGTTCGCGATCTTCTACCAGTACCTGGGGCTGGGGGAGCGAGCAATTACGAAACTCGTCAACGCTAACATCCTTGCCTATCTACCGCTCTGCCAGCGAGAGTTGCCGCGGGCTTTGGCCCGCAACCATACCCCCACCTTAGTGATGTACGGCACTAAGGACTGGATGAACAGACGTGGCGGCGAACACTTAGTCAACGAGATTGTCCAGGCTGGCGGTGACGCTCAATACAAAGAGATTGACGGCGGTCACCATATGTACTTGGACAACCGCCACGCCACCAACGCGGCGGTGGCGCAGTTTCTAGGGCTTAATCTTGACGATGGCGTCGTCACCAGCAATGATGCCGCCGCCACTGCTTAGACGCACCCATTAGCCATCGCTCGAGGTTTGAGGGGTAGGAGATGGCCCATTATTAGGAGCGCTGCTTCCCCTAGAGCAATGGGCCGCGATTGGGGAGTCGGGAGCAGCGGAGTGCACACACGTGTAGCCCGCCTGCATAGAGACGAAATTCTTTTAGTAGTGCGCATGCGCGACTCCATCGGTATATAACGAACGCGGTTGGCACCCGATATCGACGAAATAGACACTCACCCCTCGGCATGGCAGAGTTTGGCGGCAACACCTCGACCGAGGACCTCTCGTTGCCCAAGGCCACGGTGCAGAAGATCATCGGCGAAATCTTACCCAAAGACATCACCATCTCCAAGGAGGCCCGCGAAGCCGTCACCGAGCTCAGCATCGAGTTCATCGGGTTGCTCTCGACAGTGCTGAACGACATTGCCGAGAAGGAAGCGAAGAAAACCATCGCCAGCGACCATGTGGTCAAGGCGTTGGAGGAATTGGACTTCCACAACTACTTGGAGATCATCAACAAGGTGTTGGTCGAGCACAAAGAATTGCTCAAGGGTAAGGAAAAAAAGAACAACAAGTTCCAGAACCTGGGGTTGTCGGAAGAAGAGCTTTTGCGCCAGCAGGAAGAATTGTTTAAGAAGTCTCGCGACCGGTTGAATAACACCGTCTCGTGAGCAGGAGCCTCGGTACTGGCTACTGTTGCTCCTCTACCCCATCAGGGTAAGTTGGTACCGTTATTGGGAAAGTTGAATTCCCGGTGACACCACCCACGCAACCCTCCTGTCGTTTAAGCGTATCGCCTGGGGCGAACGTCCAGAGCTGGGATCACGGCGTCAAAGCTGAGTCCTAGGTTCTTCAGTAGTAAGTGGGCCGATACTCTCTAGCAGTCACTTCGGCTGCCTCGGAACGGTCCACTGAGTATATAATCAAGCATTCATACACAACTAATTTCAATCATTTGCCATAATCGATTCTATTTAGGGTTTGTGGTGGGTAGAAGCTTCTAGAAACCTCACGTGTGAATTTTTCTGTACGGGTGGTTGGTTTTCGCCATCAGAGTTTGCCTCCCGGATACGAGCCCTGGCACTTATTACCCGATTAGGTTGGGGGTTTATCGACCGTCGCAGTATATATTCGCCAGGTGTCTTTCCCAGTACCTACCCCACCATGAAACTCATTGTGGCTCTCGTTTGGGCCTACACCGCCGCGGCGGCAATTGTTGGCCTCGACTTCGGCCAGCAATTCTCCAAGGCAGTGTTGTTGTCCCCTCAGTACAATTTCGCCGTCATTGAAACCGAACAAGGCAAGCGGAAAGATTTAAGTGGCGTGTGCGTTCGTCCTGGATCGGGATCGGGCGACGTCAATCGTGTCTACGGGTCGCAAACGGGCTCGCTTTTCACTCGTTTCCCCCAGCTGTGTGTGGCTGACGTCAAGCTGGTGCTTGGCCACTCGCTCGACTCGGAGGCTGCTGAGGACTATCTTGGCCACCACCAGGGCGTCGTCCTTGAAAAACTGAAACTGCGTAACGGTGCCATCGTGTTTGACTTGGGATTAGACAATGACACCTACCAATTCTCCCCTGAGGAGATCGCGGCGATGACGTTCCAAACGATCAGAGACCGCGCTGTGGCCATGCTCGAAACCGCCGGCGGCATCCCCATCGTCGACGTGGCGGTGACGGTGCTGCCATTCGCTCTGCTGCTCACGCGGTTGGCGTACCTCGACGCGCTCAAGCTCGCCAACTTCACCCTGGTGCTTGGTCTCGTTGACGAAGGCCTGGCGGTGGCGCTCGACTACATCCTGAAACAAAAGGACTTGTTGGCTAGTGAAGATGAATCTAAACTGTGGTTCTTGGTTTACGACATGGGCGCTGGCTCGACCACCGCTACCCTCTTCTCGTTCTTGCCGGTGAACAACACCCTTGAGATTGTCGAGATCGGCGCCGACCCTTTGTTCGGTGGTAAACACTTGACTAACGTTGTCTATGACATTATCCTTGCCAAGCTCACCAAACAATTTAAGATTAAGGACAAACAAGTCACTGCTAAGATGCTGGCGAGAATCATGGAGCTGGCGGAAAAGGCTAAGCTGATCTTGCTGGCCAACTCCGACACTCGTGTTCTGCTTGAACTGATCTACGATGACCAGGACTTCAAGTGCACCATTACTAGAGAAGAATTTGAAGACACCGTGGGCCTGGAATGGTCGCGTGCGGTCTCTCCCATCACCACTGCTTTGGAAGCCGCTGGTGTTGATGCTAGCGACATTGTGCTGGTGGTGTTGAACGGGGGCTCGACTAGAGTGCCTAAGATTCAATCACTTTTGGGCGACTTGATCGGCGAAGAAAAGATTTCCAAGCTGGTGAACACCGACGAACTGTGTGCCATTGGCACCACCATGCGTGGCTTGCAACTCAAATCCCACATCGCTCGTCCCAACGAAATCATCCTTGTTGAACATGGCCAATCGCAATTGAGTATTGGTGTCGATGGTGGTAAGCAAATTGAAGCTTTTGCTCCCGGCGTCGTCGCTGGTACCGTCGGTGAAATCGTCCTTGACAAGGCTCCCAAGAAGCTGATTGAGCTTTACGAAGGCGACCAGTTGTTCAAGACGATTAAGCTCACCGAAAACTTGCAAAAAGCTGCCGACAAGGTCAAGTGTGACAAGGGTGACACTAAGCAAATAGTGGCGTTGGCCCTGTTTGACGAGAACAAGTTGTTCCACTTGAACGGTATAGAAGTCAGATGTATTGAACCTGAAGTCGTCGAACCTGAAGTCGTCGAAGAAGAGGTTGAGGAAGAGCAAGATGACAAAGAGACAAAAGGCACTGAAGACAAGATTGACGTTGACGATGCCGAAGAAGAGGAACCCATCGTCACCAAGCCTGTTAAGAAGCCCATTGCCAAGAAGCCTAAGCGCCCTGCCAAGTTTTCGCTTCCTGACGACCACCACTACCCTGAATACACCCCGATGTCGTCCAAAGATCATGCCGATGTTCGTGCCAAATTGACGTATCTTCAATTAAAGGACCGCGAAAAGATTCAATTGGACGAAACTAAGAATGAATTGGAGGCGTTGTGCTACCTGTTGCGTCAAGCAATCGAAGAAAAGGAAGCTGACTTGCTTAAGACGGTGGAACCCGACGACTTATCTGCTCGCTTGGACTTGGTAAAGGAAACCCTTGAATGGCTTGAAGTTGAACTGGCTGGTTTGGTTGAAGTCAACGATCGTTTGGCGAAGATTAAGGAAACCCATGATTTCCTTGACACTCTGCTTAAGATTGGTGCTACTGACTTGCTGTACGATGCCATGCGTCAATTGCACGAAGACGGCTATACTGTCTACTCCAAGTTGCTGGAACGGTTAGATGAATTGCAAGAGCGCTTGGAGCAGTTCCAACAAATGTACGAAGCCGAAGGGTTTGATTGGGAAAAGGAAAAAACCAGAGTTCTCAAGCAAGTTGATGGTGAATCTGAAGATCTGGTCAACAATGTTCGCAAGATTATCAAGGAATTTGGTACTGATCTTGCGAAGCTTGATGAAGAGTTGAATGCTCTTACTCCTGAAGAGTACAACGATAAGCTGAAGCATGATATTTACAAGATCCACAACAAGATCGCTCAACATATGATGAACTTATTGACGGACTTGATGACTATGGAAGGCGCCGTTAAGTCTAAGGTGGCTGCGTTTGATGCTAAGTTCAAGACCTTAGTCAACCGCAAGCGTGCCGCTGAGAAGAAGAAGGCTCAAAAGAAGAAGAAGAAGGCTGAAGAGAAGGCTGAAGAGAAGGCTGCGGCGGCCGAAGATCAAGAGGCTGAAGACGTTAAGATAAAGGAAGAAATTCCTGAAGACATCGTCATTGAAGAAGACGTTCTTATCAACGAAGATAATAATGACGGTAGAGATACCGCCGACGAAGAGATTAACGAGAAAGAGGAAACCCAAGAGGAACCCAACGAAAAGCCTGCTAAAAAGGCTAAAACCTCAAAGGGAAAGGCGTCTCGTGGTAAACCCTCGAAGGGAAAGCCTCTGAAGGCTAAGAAAGCCAAGGGCCGTAAGGCGCAAAAGGACAAGGCTGCTAAGGCAACCCCTGAAGATGAGGGCGATCTTCAAGACGAATTGTAATATAGAACTCGATATATAGGCTGTCCTAATACCACACAGACAGAGAGCGATAGTTGACAAAGTAAAGACGGGCGGATCGCCAAGTACATTGTGAGTAGAGAGAGCATATCCCCGAAAGCGGTTCGCATATAATATGATGTCTTGGAGATGTCAAGCATGACTCGAACACTAACGTGGGAATGGATGTGTCCTAACTTCCAACGCCTTTGATATTACGAATAGGCCGATGGGCATACGTTCGATGTTAAAGTAAATTGGGCAACCACGACTTCGACTGAACGAAACCCCCCAGTTGACAGTCAAGTCCATATTAACTAAATTTGAATAGTATTAAAGTTTTGTAACTTTTGATATAGGAGGTGACCACACGAATTGCTAGCGTCATTGTGTAAAGAATACTATTGGGTAAAGCACCGATCTAAAGTCACCATTGCACAGACGTTCAGTAAGCATTATCGGCACTAGACATTAAGACCACTCCATAGTGCCTGCGACGCCTTCCTCCATTGTCAAACAATTGGCGTGACCTGACTCGGAAATTCTCCTCGTCTAAACCGACGCGCCTCTCGCAAAGACCGAGACGACCATAGTAGCAGTTTAGATCCGTAAACGTAAAACAATCTGGATACAAAAAGGGAAAACCTACGTCACTGGTAAACACTTACTCTTGCTCACTTCCCCCTTGTCAATACCTTTATAATTGGACTATCCACTTCATCTGCTGCGAACGCGAGCCGCGTTCATTGACGATGTCGTCCTCGCCCTGCAGCATTCCTGACGTCGTATTATAAATTTGACGGCCACCAAAAACTGTAACATTTGTACTTCTCATCAGCGATGGACCTGACTCAATCCCGCCTGCTGACATCCTCTGCCCATAACGTGCGGAGAAGGTCGCCACTGACTGTCTCGGAAGCATCGACAGTGGAGCACCCAGATCCACCGCCCCCTGGGCCAGGTCAACGTCAGTCAGAGACAGTTGAGCAAGCACTGCACGAACGATTGCACGTACCTCCGATGCAATCGGTCCTTATGAATTCAACCAGAGAACTGCGACAACAATGGCAACTGCAGTTCAGGGCACATGTAGTGAATGCACGTCTATACCTTTCGCAGTTAGCTCAAAACATCGAGACGTTAGCTTCACTGCAATCTAATCAGCAGCAGATCCAAGAATACCAACTAGAACCAGATCTACCCCAGCCTTACGTGTCAGCTCCCCCCAACAGCTTTCCCCAAAGTACTGCCTCAGCTGCTCCACAACAGTTCCAACAACAACAACAACAACAACCGCGGCATCAGCAGTTCTACGGTAACTACTACTCGGGGGTTTACCCTAACCAGCCTCCCACAAATGGTCCTCAGTACCTAGGGCCAGCGGCCCCAACGGCGCCTGATCAACCAAATCACGACCAACCTCTGTACCGTATTGGGGAACGTAGTCAACAGTCAATTGAACGTGCACAACATATTTTGGTTGACGATCCACAATCTTCAGTTGGCGAAATTATTCTCGAAGCTAGCCAAAGAAATCTCATGCTTGGCCAATTCATTCTGGGTCGATTCCGCGATACTTTTAAGATCATGCAGCAGATCTTGTCGGATATGGAAGGCCTGCTGTCATCGCCGACGATGTCGCGAGCACCGTTCCAAAATAGTCCAAGCCGCAACGCCGAAACGGCCAGGTACAATCGTCCGCCACGCGCGCAGCCACATGAACAACCGCGTAAAGCTATTTTGCACCGATGCCCATGGAAACCACTTGGGCATTGTTCATACCAGGGAAGCGACAATCTCAACAAAGCCAAAGTTCACATGATCAAAGAGCACTTCATTATGGACAGTCAACCTATCAGCAGATCCATCACTGTTTTGGAGCAATTGACCGGAAGATGTTGGTGTTCCCATTTCAAGGGCACTGCAGGCGACTGGTTGAAGACTCATGTGTTAGTGCCAAACAGTTTGTGCCCATGGGTTCGAGTGGCTCACCGTTGGAGTGACAAGCCCATGAAATGTAAGTTTCGAGCGCTCAATGTGCACGATGAATGCAAGACAACCCTCAACCGTTTCGCGGATCTCATCAAACACACGCTCGAGTATCATTTCGATTACGACAATGGTTTCGTTCCACCAGAGAACGACCTCGAACTATGGTTGACCCGCAACGGGAAATGTAAGTGTGGGTATTGGGGCACTGGCAATGATATTATGTGTAGCCACATCATGTTAACGGACCTCATGTGCATCTAGATTCTGATGGGAAGATTGTGAAGTTTTTCATCATTGCAATGAAACAATTCAGTATTTGAATAGCTCAATGGTGAGGGGCATATTCATTGGGTCACCTGGGCATAACTGATTTTCCATAACAGATCGACAATCGAGATTCAAAAAGGACGGTATATTTTGTGAAGTTTGGAACGCATAGGCGGGTCATTAAAGATCCAGAACCGTCGGCGTTATGTAGTTTCAATGGGATATAGTATTAATGAGATGAGTGATATCTCCCTTCTCTCCACTTAATAACATTTTCAACTGTGTTGTTGCTTTCGCGCCCATAGTTCAAGAGAAGACATCACAAATGGCGCAACATCATTGGCCACGGGATAGTGTCATCAAACGACGCCTTCGGGACTGTAAACCCGGTATCTACAGCTCAATGTCGACTTCATCTCTGTATCATAAACTTCTTGCCTATATTTTGGTTAAATTTTTTCGGGGGCAGGGCGCTTCAAGCCGATCGTCGGAATTTTTATGACTACCAGGCAAATTCCGAGGTTTTTTGCTCTTTTTTGCTCTTTGGGTCATATAAATTATCTTGCAAGTATTCCCTAAGACTACGTCAAGACTACATGGTTCGTGTCTCTTACTCTCTTTGCAGTCATCGTATCCGTATACTGTCATGCTCCATCTTTGGTTATGCTTGTCCTGATGTAGTCGAATATTTCTTGGTAGATGACAGTATACAGCTTCAATAACACTAAGCGAAGCCATCATCTAACTCCGTTAGCTATCCGCATCGAGTCAACATCACGATAACTGCTCAAATAACAAGCAATTTAGTCCTTTTTAATTGTGACAACTACCCCACAAGGTGTGTTGTAGTCTCCGTGCTTAACCATGTCGTAAACAATGTAGAGGTTCAACGACGACACTAACATCAAATTTATGATGGCCACTAAGGTGATCCATGTTGATCACCAACTTGCTAAGCTATAAGTAAACGTGGCATTATGATTATTATGTAGTCCACCGTTTCCTTCTTGAATGCTTCTTTGATGCCTTCTTCGGTGCCTTCCGCTGATTCTTTTTTGTAGACTGACTAACCTCACGGCACTTTTCACTACAAAACCACTTCTCATTTCCCAGGGTAAACTTGAGCGCCTGCACCCGATTGAGTAACCCTACACACTTGAAGTGGAACCATTCCCCGTTAGGACATGCTAAGTTATCGCAAGCGATCATATTACCCAACGATGGCGTTTGGCAGAAACAATACACTGGCTCTTTCTCTTCTTCAATCTCTTCCATGTCCAGCTCTATTTCGACCTTTACAGGATTCTTGCGCGGTCTACCGACCGGTCTCTTTGGCTTTGGTTTCAGTTGAGCTTCTGAGCTTGCCTTCAACGAGGTCTTAAGATTCGCTTTTAGCGGAGTCTTGAAGCCATTCTTTTTCGGACTTCTCTTCAAATTCTTCCTTGGGCTCGACTTCAATAGTGTCTTGGAACGTGGCTTGATAACCTGGCTAACATTAGCTTCATCCAAATCCGGAGGTGTTGTTGACTTGGACTCAATTGGCGATACTGATGAGGTAGCCGGAGTGGGTGTGCTGGACCTGGTACGTCGGGGAGTTGATATCAGATGATTGGTGCTTGGCTCTGGAGTGGGTGTAGGTGTGCTATTGCGCTGTCGAAGCTCGCGAGTGACAGTGATTGCACCGTTTACGCGCTTGTCATTAGCGGTCTTCAAACGGGGACGACCAACTGGACGACTAGATTTTTTCGGTTTAGCAGCCACCATCTTCGCCGACGCGGGAACTTTGAGCACAAGCTTAAGTTTTTCTTGAGGGACGTCCTCTTTGAGTGCTTCCAAATGCGAGTTGAGCGGGTGCTCTTCGTAGTGTTTCATGAGCTGGAGACGCAACTCAAGACTGTTCTGTCTCTCCTTTGCCTCTTCTTTGGTCGATTTGATTTGCTCTTGTTGCGCTGCTGAATCGAGGAGCCATTGCCGATGACACTCAAGCTGTCGTAAGATAGCCTGGGTTTCCGCAACTGCTTGAGAGTTGAGCCACTCCACACGCCGTTTATCTCGCTGTATCCGATCCCAGAGTTTGGGATCATCGGACTTCGTCTCGGCGGCTTTCGCGTCGTGGTGAAAACGACGTTTGATCTTGTCGACCTCGAGATTTAGCCGTTGCACAAGCCAAAGAGAACGGATGACATCGCATGGTAAATGGTCGGTGGTGGAAATGCAATGTGACTGCGGTCGATCCAATAGAGGTGGAGGGTCACCCATTACCGCTTGATCAAAGTGGATGGTGGTGCCGTCGCGTATGTTGTGGGGGATGTGACCTGTGTGCAGGAAATAAACGTTAAAATGGAATTATTGTTTAGATGCCATGTGAGGCTGGATCTGCCTGTCAAATGCACCCAAGTAAGTAGATACGATCACTTACCCCTAAGTTTACATCAGGATAGATGGTACAACTGCCTCTACAGATGGCTTGCCCCGTTTTTCAGAAGATTCAGTTTAAAGTAACAATTGACTAAAAGTGTATAAGCTTCCATGTCGGGACACAATTTCGGATTTCAAATAATTCAAAGCCATTAGCCCATTCAAACAGTACTTCGTAGTCTCACTGTTGGAGAGGTGACGTAAATTGCGAACTCCAGTACGCACCAAATTTTGGGAGAGAATAGAAAATTGCTACTAACAAAAGCTGTTCACCAACTCTAAATCAATCGAATAGATGCTGAAAGGGCCAACGGTAATGGATTTAGTTTTGCTGGCTCGAATCGTTCATGCACACAGATCACGAGGCGGTATATACCAAATATAAATATGCACACCGGGTAAGCGAGGAAAAGCTGGAACTGAAGCCAACTATCAAGGAGCGCCCAAGTATGGTCTGTCCACCTTTTGACAGACGTAATCTTGAATAAGTGTCAGGCAACATCCACAACATCTTCGAATTTCTCGATTCAAATCAATCTTGATGGGTAAGTCATATCTATTCCCACTGGAGATTAACTCTTTGTGAACGTACCATTGTGGCATCAGGTTTTGCTGATGATCATGGGTCATGTTGCATTGAGACGAAGTGAGCGATCACTTGTCAGAGGTCCAATTGAAAGCCGAACTGGTATATCTATAATAATGGATGGCAAGGCAGAATTGTGTGTACATTTTAACCAGTTATGTTTGGATCTAAAAGACTTCACTAGTAAAATGAAAAATCATCTCATACAGGGTGGTGTAGTGTAATTCCTCGGGTATGCGCCTCATTTCGTTATTGAGAGTTTCACCAGTGAGCACGCTGCTTTTCACGTCAGCAAAATAGAACCCTACAGAACTGAATCTTTTCCAAGTTGTGGTGGAGTCAACCCCTTTGAAATGTACTTTGCTTTCATTTGCAGAATATCATTTTCATGTGTTGCAACCAAATTGGAAGTCGCACCTTTGCCAGTGAGATTCACAACCCAAGGTATCCGTAAACCCTCAACCGCACGCAATTTGGTAGTGTGAGACTACTATAAACGTAGCTTACCAATCATTGACGCGGATTGCGTCCAGCAGGTGCAATAGTGTCCCCGCCAACATAGAAAGTCGTGAATTAAACTACGTGACACAAAAATTTCAGACGCAAATTAATGGAAATGTCTATTAGATCATTATAGTTCTTTATTTAGTCTCGGTAGTCTCGGTAGTCTCTTCGGCTTCAGATTTAGTCGCTTTGTCGACTTTAGTGAAACCGAACCGCAGAGTATCAATCTTCATGAACTCGCGCAAAGCCATGGTGGCGTAGGTCGACACACCCAACAGCATTTTAAGCACCACCGCGGTCTTGTCACCTTCGGACTCGATAACACGGCTGGCATTAACGTCGCCTTCACGTAACAATTCCAAGTCAGTCTTGACAAGAGGGGTGGTGTTATCTTTGTACTTGACAATATTGTACGACATGTTCTTGGGCTTTACCATGACGTGACGGTACGAGCCAGTAAGAGAGAATTCCTTCACATTACGAGCCATGCTTTCCGGGTCCAATTGGTCCTTGGCCATGACTTCCTTGTACACGTCCAACAACGTGGTCGGGTATTCGATTCTGAAACCAGGAGTGGGCAAAATAACATCGTAGATGGTGTACTTACCCAGAGCAACATCTTCCTCCGTCAAGTGCTTGACCTGAGGGTCTTTGGATTGAAACACATCCTCCTTGAAGTCGTCGTCAGATGCCACGGGTTCATCATTGTCATACACCAAGTCACCGGCCTTGACTTCCAACCCAAAAAGTTCGAATCTTTTCAGCGCCACCACGTTCCACACGTACGACTGGTAAGCGTGCGAGTACATCATTCTGAGGTTCTTGGGGATCTGCATCAACGCCTTGAAGTAACTTTGAGCGCTGTATTCACCATTGTCGTCAACTTGCTCTTTTTCCAATTGACGGAGCACCAGCACTTCAGCGGTGAACCGGTTGGGCATTTTCTCGAGGGTGGCCTTGGGGTCACGGGTCTCAGCCCAAATCTTACGGGCTTCGACGGAAAGTGGAGCCATCACTTCTTGCTCGCTCAAAATGAGCTCGGCCGCTTGCTTCCACTCCAGGCGCAAGACGTGAACCCCCAACTGGTGGGTGGAAATCGAAAACAGCCCAAATCTCTGCAAACCGTAGTAGTTGATGAAACCCTTCTCCTTCAACGAGTTGAAACACTTTTCGACAACCTGCTTAATGTCGGCACCAGGATTACAAGGGTTGACATCACGAATAGCAATGACAAACTCGTTACCGGAAAGATCACCCAACTCAAGCCCCTTATCTTCGTATTTGAAGTTACCCAACACCGTCTGCTTCAACCCCTTATTGAGGGCATTGACACGCAACACCTTACCTCTGTGAATAGAAAACCGTTGCGTGGTCACCCCCCGACGGTCTTTAGTACCAGCAAAGCCGATAAACTTGTTAGGCGTGTGTAAAAGCTTAGACATCGTCAGCGCGATCTCCATCGTCTCCCGGTTTTCCTTGTACACGGTGAAGTGGAGGTACTTTTTGAAAGGACCAGCACCGTAGTTGTGCACGCCGTTTTCGTCGACGTGGCTCATGCTTTCTTGAGCGTGAGGCTGGCCACGACGCTTAGGCGCCTTACGGGCAAGACAGATCTTGAAAGTGTTTTCCGCCAGCGTCACCGTTTCGAGTCTACCGCCAAACGCCTTACGCAACAACTGATGGAGACTGGTACGCTGCTGTTTGTCGTCGAACGTCGTGGTGGTTTCCATCTTGTTGCCCAGAGAGAAGAGGTCTTCGACCTGTTGCAATTCTTCAGCGGTGATGAACTCCAAAAGACTGGTCCGATCCTCATCGTTAAGAGTGTATGAGTCCTTGTCTTCTTTAACTTCCAGTTTATCGCCACTACCAGCGTTAGCACCAGCATCGGCTTCAGTAGGCGTCTTTTCCTTCTTGGGCACCACGACGCCCTCATCGGTCAAGTGGACAACTTCGCCGTCGAGACCGATTTCGTTGACTTGGAAGTCGGAATATAACGCCTTAATCATCCCCAGGAACCCGCCGTTGGCCCGATTCTCGTCGTTGACGAAAGTGGTGATGCCAACATCGGCCTCCTGGACGACCTTAGATGCCCGGTCGGCCATCGATAAACACGCCCGCTTCGCGTCGGCAGTGTCGGGGGCAGGGTTTGCTCTTTTCATAGGAATCCGTAACAAAATCCGCCGCCAAGTCCGTGCTAGTTATTGACCAAGCATCCGATGAGCTTCTCTGAAAAATGCGGGCGTGCCTACACCCTCCACTCGATGCCCATCAACGCCGACAAAATATTCCCTAAATACAAGCAAAAAGAATTGGAGTTGGGGAACTACATCTCATTGATCCGTACTTGAATTGTAATCATAATTGTTATGTCTATTAACATGTCTCATAAATAGCAATTGTCGGCTGGTGTCGACGTCTCACCCGAGGATAAGCTCGTACACAATCACCACAATGTTGATGACAATCAACGGCACTCGCAACACCGTGCGGATGGCGTTGATCAAGTTGACGAGCTTTGTCTTGACGTCGTCACCGTCGTATTGCTGGAACTGGTTGCGCTGCGACCCCCAGCCAATGCGGTTGAGGAACCGGTCCTCACTCAACACGGCGATGCCGTTGACAATGAACAACGCAAAGTAAAACACATAGCCAAGGCCAAACATTTGCGTGAATCCGTTGCCACCGAAGCCACCTGGTCAATATCGGACGCGGTGGTCGGATTGCCTGGCGCTATCGCTGCGGGTGCGACGACGGCTGAGTGCAGGACGAGTGTTTATGTCCCATAAACAAACGCCAACCACCACCGATGCCCACCGCCCCAGAGTTATCCCTGCGACCGCATCGCGGTAGAAAGAGAGATCCAATTGAACAGTACATTAATGAGCCGCAAATCTTTAAAGAAAATGGCATGACACAGCTTCGCTACATGGTGTTGACCCAAGGTCTCAGAATCCCCCAGGGCCATGATACTTGTCCCTACAGGCTGTATGTGTGGCAGATTCTTATGGAAGCGCCCCGGATGACTGTCGATGACTATTACCAACTCATACATCAAGCAAGACTGCTAAAACCAGAGATATACTCCAAGATCACCAATGATACTTTCCGCACACTCAAGACTGAAGACCAATTCCACGAGAAAGTCTCGGTGTCTCTGTTAACTCGGATTCTTGGGGTGCTTGCCATAACCATGCCTGACGACGTGGGTTACGTCCAGGGGCTCAATGTGCTTCTAGCCCCGATCGCATTTGCCTGTTATAAAAGTGAGCCTCAAGCCTATAGCATTGTCCACTCGCTAGTGGTGCGGCACATCCCTCTATACGTCACCTCCGACGTCAAGGGTGTCTACACTGGGTGCGAGCTTGTGGAGGTGGTGCTTCGCCACATTGACCCGGCTCTCGCCGAAGATTTTGACTCCAAGTTCTTCCGGGCTAAGATCTACGCCTTCCCTCTGGTGCTTACTTTAAGTGCGTGTACGCCTCCGCTTAGTGAGGTGCTTCGTTTATGGGATTACCTATTTGCATACGGCATACACATGAACATCCTCTTCATCGTGGCTCAGCTTGTCAAAGCTCGCGACTCGTTGTTGGGTAACGATCTGCCGATGAAGGTGTTGCGCACGTTCCCCGCCATCGACTACCTGGAGATAACAAAGATGGCGCTTTCGTTTGTGTCGGAACTCCCACACCAGGTGTACCTGATGGTGGCTCGTCACGGGTACGACCCCGCAGTGGAAGCGGAAGTCAAGGAGTATAACCGTGAAAATGCCCACCTCCGGCCCAATAGAGACAATTAAAATACCTCAAGACGATAGTCTTCTGCATCGAAATACCCACAGAGTACGGTGCGATCGTTGTATTGACGACCTACGACACCGTTAATGGCATTGAATGCATCTTCCTCGGTTTCAAACTCAACAAACACTCGTCCCACGCCATCAGCAACGTCTTCAGTGCTTCCCCAAGTATAGTCCGGGGGAGGCTGAGGAATCTTGATACTGACGACGTTACCGAACTTACTGAGCTCGTTGGTAATATCCTCGCGAACAAAATCGTAATATTCGGGATTGGTAAGTTCGGGTCCAGTAACGCAGTTGATCATTTGAATTACTTTCAGCTTGCGGTGGTCGGTGACACCTTGGCGAGCAACAAGGCGACATATAGTCGAGGCAGTAATGTTCACTGTTTGGATGCTCCCAATACACAGGTAGTACACTTTATTCACTGCGTCGAGCAGCTGTATCTTGCTAGTAAGCAGACTGATTTCACCGTCAAACTCAACAAAGGCGACGCCCGTCAGCACTTTAGTGCCCACTTCACGCAAAAGCTGGCAGCGCCGGACCGGACCGACCGTTTCCAACTGCGAGCGAATCGCCAGGTCATCCAACTCTGGCAGGACGTGGATCGTGATCTTCTTTGGTCCCTCAGGGACGAAGAATGGGTCAACTTCCACGCCTTCATCTCGCGGAGCTTGCACCACGTACTCGCGAGGCCGTGTGAGCTTGAGTGTGATATTCCCGTCAACACCGCTGGCGCTGGTATGTTTATAAGCGGTGATGGGAAGGGCCGTGCCATTTAAAGTAAGGGCGATGGTAGCGGCGGTGGCATGAGCCGTGCGACATATAAGTCTATCTTTGAAAACATGGTGGGACTTGATCAGCTGAGATACTCGGTTGGGAATGTCGATCCGTGAGATATAGTCGTTAATAAACGTAGAAATTTTATCACCGTCCACAATATCCCAGTTTATCGCCTTACCATCTTGATTTATAGACACAACCACCGTCGACGCCACCCGTGAATCGCCAGGATCCACGCGTGATTTGGAGAGCGTCTCCGGTGCTGGCTGGGGAGTCACTGAACTGTCACTATCCACTGGTCCCACGGGGAAAAGCCCCAGCATCTTGGCTCTTTGCGCAGGAACATTTTCGAACCCGGGAGGACGCACTCCCCAGCGAGTACCTTTAGCGGGAAGTTCCTCTAAAGTAGGCACATCTTTGAGTTGTTCAAGCCGTTTAGATATCGCTTCGGGGTCATTTCTATCAAACTTGGGCTCCTGGTGCTGGCGGGGCTGGTAGTCCTGGTGGCGACTGCGGCCTCGACCTCCCTGTTGGGAACGATTTCGGTATCCTGAAGACTGAGGGTGTGATTGGCGACTGGAGTTTTGGTAGGATTGGTATGACTGGTGTCCTCGCTGGTCACCATATTGGTTGCCGTATTGGTTGCCGTACTGATTTCCGTACTGGTTTCCATATTGATTGCCATATTGGATACCATTGGTGTGGGATCCGTAACTTCGTCCGTGTGCCTGCTGGGAGTGGTTTTGGTAACTGGAGTAGTCATTGGTGTTGTTGTATTGCCCCTGTTGATGATTTTGCGGGTAGTTTGCCTGGTAGTTTTGGTATTGGTTCCGTGGGGGTCCACCATCGCCTCGGGAGTATGCGTTACCGTAAGCACTGGGCCCGCCACTTCCATCAGGCTTATCGTAAGGATGATACCGGTGCTGATCACGGTTCTGGTAAGGGCGGCCATGCAGCGAGGAGGCGTCGCGATCTCGGGACCGGTCGTGGTATTCGCCTCGCCGACTCATGGTAGGATGATTAAATGCGATGGTGCGATGAGAAATGATGTGGAGACACCGATCGAGGATACACCACAAAGTAAAGAATATAAAACGAATATTTTTTCTAGGAAGTAGTTTTAACATTTTGACTCTTGGATTTTCGAATTCCATATTTGTTTTGAATTACACTCGGTGTCTCATGAATGAAATGATATTAATAAATCTATGAAATAACTAAACGGTCAACAACTCCAACATCCCCCCGATCTCATTAGCTTCGCGGCACCGGCGGATCTCTTGGTTCACCTTGCGCAACAAGTTGGCCAAGCACTCTTCCAACACCACACTCTTGTCCATGAGCACGCCGTACATTTCGAGGATCACCGCCACGTAGTCACAGATCAAATTAAACGACCGCTGGTCCTCTAAGTTCTTGGTGAACCAAGTCAAGATGGGCACTAACGATACTTCGTCACGACCGTAAAGAGCGACTCTCACCTTACCCCGCTTCTTCAATTCATTAAGCACAGTGCAAGTGGTTTCCTTGGGAACCCCAGAAACAAACGCCAGATCAAGGGCATCGCTCCATTTGAATGCCTGTAAATATTTTTCAAACTGTTTGAGCTTTTTCGTTTGCGGCGCTTGCGAGTAGATAATGCGGTGTTCTTCTTCCCCCAAGTAGTCCTTCCCCTTCATCATCCGGTTGTATGCACTCAGCTTCTCCTGCTTCACACCTTGGGCCACTCTGGGCTCGGTCTTACGCGATCTCACCAGGATAAGCCCCAGCGTCAACCCAGTGACAAAGTGCTTATGGTCGCCAGGAGAAACGGCACACGAAAGAACCCCTCCCAGAGCAAACTTCCACCCAAATTTGACGTCAAAGTTGGACGTAGTGTAGTCAAACACCTTAACGTGGCCATCAAGCGACCCCACAAGCAAACCTTGGTCGCCAGTGTCGTGCAAACAGGTAGCGGTCTTAGTGAAGTTATCCAACTGGTTGATCTTCTTACCCCGAGCAAGATCCCAGATCTTCACCAGGGGTCCCCCCGCCGACACTAAGGTGGTGGGCGAGAGAGCAAGGACGTCTTCCACGGGGTTCTGCTGGTCAAACTCAGCGATCTTCTCGTGGGAACGGGTATCAAACACACGCACGATGCCATCATAGCACCCCGAGGTGATGAGGTTAGGGTTACCGGGGATAAACCCGACACTGCGGATATAGTCGCCATGGCCGTCAAACGAGTGGATGGGGCCCAGAGCCAGCTGACTGATGTCCCACACTCGGAGCACGCGGTCGTCGGAGCCTGTAACCAAGTGGTTGCCGATCAGCGGATGGAACTTGGCGGCGTGGGTGGGGTGGGACAGCGGCTGTAAGCTGACGAGGAGGGCGCGAGTATTGTAGGCGTCGTAGATCAGGACGAGGCCAGTGGCGTCCGACGCCACCATAAGCTTACCGTCGTATCTGTAGGAGCCAGTGTAGACCACATCCTTGAACCTCAGAAACGTCTTGATCACCTGACGGGTCTTGTGGCTGAACACTTGGATTCGAGTCAGCAGGGTCACCGCGAAGTCCATGGTGGCCGGGTTGAATTCGATGTGGTTGATGGCTCGGCTTTCCTTGATGAGCTGGGGGTTGGTGAACCGGCGCCAGTAGCGCTGCTCGGGCGTCGTCTGGTTGGGTAACGTGGGGTTTTTTAGCTGGGGGATCCGCTGCCGGCTCGAGGACATCTTGGTGGCTGCGATGAGATGAGTCGCCGCACTAATGGTGCCCTGGTTGTGAGCGCGGGGATAATCTGAACACCAAAAGGAAGTAGAGAAGGCTACTAATTACACTGAAAATTGATACAAGTTTCTAAAGTAAATATTATCAGTTTTAATTCCATATATGCAAGTGAATTTTCAAAAAATTGCTCTTCAATAAGCTAGCTTCTCACACGTCTCTACAAAAATGTAATAGAAGAGCATTGTAAAAGCTATATTTGAAAGTCGTCCCGTGACCAGGCACCCTGGCATACACGTTGCTTAAACCAGTGTTTGATTCTCTTGCCTTATGATTCAAATCTTTGCTTAAAGTGTACTCTGTGGGGACGCCTCCCGATTATGCGACCCAAAGAGAAACTCTAACACCGGAAGTATATAATGACAGGGGCATGCCCCTTTGATTGCTATCCCTAATCATGCTCATCAGCGAGCTTGTCGACTCTGAAGGCGAACACTCCCACACTGACGATAGCGCCCCGCAGTCGCCGTTACCGCTTGACGAAGTAATGGCGACAATATCCCAAGAGGACAACCACATGCTTATGGCCATCATCAATCAGGCAAAACAGATGGAAGCTCAGTGTCACCGGATGGCGTCGAGATTCCGTGTGACCATGGTGTCAGAAGTGGAGTACATGCAAGAGCAAACTACCCACTCCAAGCTCTCGCCATTGATGCTTGATATCATGCAAAACCAAACCGATTTCAAAAGCCGCTACGAAAAACACATTGACCGATTCAGCGAGATGTACAACCGCATAGCATTTGCCGAGTTTGAACTGCTGCAAAAGTTGATTGACCATGTATCGCGGATTGAGGCAGAATTGGTTAACTGTCTCGAAGCCGACGATAAGGAAATGCTTGCCCGGTGCTATCAGGACTACGTCGTCAACCACTACTTCTTTGAGAAGAAATTCTTTGTTTAGGCAAATAAAAAAACGGTGTAACGTTCACATGATGTACGCGAGACTTTATGAAAATTTGGGAAAATTTGTGTCGATGACCGCAATATTCGTAAAGGCTAATTCTTTCTACAAATTTTCTTCCTTCCAGTTAATTCAAGTAAAAATAAATAAATAATAAGGGGGCATTTACTCGTCTTCATTGGCAAAGAGACGGGCAATGTCAAACAACTTTTCGTCGGTGAATCTCATGCCAGTGACACCGACGGCGATGGGGGCGTTCTTGTACTCGTCGGCCAGCTCGTAAATCGATTGATAGAACTTATCCATGTCGTTGGCAGGCTTGTAGTCAGTGTTGGGCTTGTCCTTAGCCGGGTCAACGGTGCCCACGGGGACGACAAGGGTAGGCAAGTCCAAGGTGTTGTACAACGAGGTGTACAGCCAGTACTTAGCGGTCTTGTGCTTAGGCGCCACCGCCGGGTACACGGGACCAATGACAGCGTCCAACTTTTCGCCGTTGTCGTTAGTGTACAGCATCCAGTGCTTGAGGTAGTCCTTGCGGAACTCGTCCTTCTTGATGTTCCAGTCCCATTGCTCGGGCCAGGTCAACTCCTTGGCGTCGTCAATGGCCCAGTGCACCTGTTCCAAGATGGGCTCGCCAGTAGCTTCACACTTGGCTCTGGTGTCGGCACCACCGTCTTCAAAGTAAAGGTGGCCCAAGATCTCGTTGGAGCGGTCGACACCAAATTGCTTGAACTCGACCACTTCGACGTTAGGAAGTTTGGAAAGCTTTTCCTTCACTTCCCGGATACCTCTGAGGATGGGAGGGTGGGGCATGACGTTGCCGTCCCATTCAACAAACCCGACGCGGAACTTCTTCTGCTCAGGCAGCTTCCAGGGGATGGGGGCAAGCGACGGGTCCATCAACCACGGTTCGGCGGCAACGATCAGCTTCATGAAAAGCTCAGCCATCTTTAACGACCGGGTGATGGGGCCGGTAACCGAGATGATCAGTTGCGAACCACGTTGGCACGAGAAGTAGTCCAGGGTGGGGATACGGCCAAGGGTCAGTCTCAACCCGTAAACCCCGTTACAGGCAGCAGGGGAACGGATCAGACCACCAATGTCGGAGCCCAACGACACCGCCAGCGCTCTCATCCCGGCCGTGGCACCCGAACCACCCAGCGACCCACCGGGGGCAAGCTTGGAGTTGAACGGGTTAACGGTCAAACCGTGGCCCCACAGTTCACATTCAAGGGCCATCAACGACTGGACGTTAGTCTCACGGCAAATGGTGACGGCACCAAGGCGTTCCGAGATTTCAACGATTTGGGCGTCGTAGTTGGTGATACGGTCCAAGTGGCAGGGGGACCCGTGGGTGGGGGCGTAGCCCTTCAATGGGATCATTTCCTTCACCCCCAAGGGCAAGCCAAACAACGGGTACTTGGCCATGTCGGCCCCGTCAGCTTGAAGCTTTTCAAGCTTCTTCACCTGGTCCAAGGCCCGCTCGGGCAAGAACTCGTAGATGCAGTTGGTGAGCATCAGGGCAAACAACCCGGCGTGGAAGTAGTAGCGAATGACGTCGTACACCTTAAGCTCGCCCTTTTGCATCTTGGCAATGAGCTTGGTGGGCTCCATGTAGATGATCTCTTGCACCTTCTTGGGCAACTTTTCCTGGTAGACCTGAACCGGGAACTCGGCGGGCTTGCCGTGGTCGGCCATGTCCTCGCCGAACGCCCGGGGGAGGTCAAGCATGACTTGCTTGGTTTCAGCGTCGTCGAAGGGGAAGAGTTCGATCGTCTTGTTGACGGTGTCCCAGTAGTGCTTTCTGATCTCGCGACCAAGTTCCTTGTAGTCCTTCTTAATAACCATGATTAGTCAATTGGTGATAAGTAGGGAGATAAAGGGTCCGGAATCGCTCTATTTATAGTTGAATCCGTGGTTAGGGCGGCTAGGGAGTATACTTTGTGAATTTTCCTGTATACATACTAGGGTCAACAATCGGCCAACAATCTGGTGTCGCCTCACTGTTAGCCGGAAGCGACCGTGCGGGGGGCCCGAGCATATTTGCGGGGGTGATGATGTCAACCGCGATGGCGGGCTTACAATTCCTTATCAGTGACAGGGTCCTGTATCTATTAGGGGTGTAATTACGATCGCCCCTAACTAAGGGGGCTTATCAGAGGAATAACGGTCGGCCATTGACCACTCCCTGAATTTCCAATTGATTTCAACGTCGGCGATAGCGAGCGAGTGGGGTCACGTCTGGCTCCGGTTGGGAGCATCTGGTAGAGAAACCAAGAATCTCGGAGTTCACGTGGGGTTGTGGATTGCGGGGCTAGTGGGAAAAACTCTAAAAAGAGGGGGAATCAACTCGACGCGGGTTGACGAATAAGGTAGTCCGAGGCGGCATTCGTCTCCCCGACAAAAATAATACGGAATTCGTCAATCTCGCAGGGCGAGTTTCACTTTGCGGGTCGACGCCATTTACAAGTACACGTCTATCATGGTTCATGCTCATCAGATCGTTCCATCGTCTAGCATCATTCATTAATTTATATACAAGAAATCGTATGCGCTTAGTTCTTGGGTTGTTCTTCACCGCCTTGCGAGCCGTCTTGCTTGTACAACTTTTCGAACACCTTGAGCGATTCGTTTTGCAACTCTTCGGTCTTGGCCTTAAGTTCAGCAGAGTCGACTTCTTCGCCGGCTTGGGCCTTGAGAACAACTTCTCTGAGGTTGGTGATCAAGTCCTTAACTCTGTCAGCGTCGGCTTGTTCGACCTTGTCCTTGAACTCGTTGAGCGAGTTTTCGGTGTCGTTGCACAATTGGTCAGCTCTGTTGGCCGATTCAATAGCGTCACGTCTGGCCTTGTCCGATTCAGCGTACTTTTCGGCGTCGTTGACCATCTTTTCGATTTCAGCGTCCGACAAACCCGACGAGCCGGCCACGGTAATGTTGGCTTCCTTGTTGGTAGCCTTGTCCTTGGCCGACACCTTGATGATACCATCGGTGTCAATGTCGAAGGTGACTTCGATTTGAGGCACACCCTTGGGGGCAGGGGGGATACCAGAAAGGGTGAAGTTACCGATCAACTTGTTGTCTCTGGTCAATTCTCTTTCACCTTGGAAAACTCTGATTTCCACCGAAGTTTGACCGGCCGAGGCAGTGGAGAAGATTTGCGACTTCTTGGCGGGGATAGTGGTGTTTCTCGAGATCAATCTGGCGAACACACCACCCATGGTTTCGATACCGAGCGACAAGGGGGTGACGTCCAAAAGAACGACATCGGTGACTTCACCGGCCAAGATACCACCTTGAATGGCGGCACCCATGGCGACGGCTTCGTCAGGGTTGACAGCCTTCGAGGGTTCCTTGCCGAAGATTTGCTTGACGGTTTCAATAACCTTGGGCATTCTCGACATACCACCGACCAAGATGACTTCGGAGATGTCCGAGGTCGACAAGCCAGCGTCCTTCATGGCCTTCTTGCAGGGGTCGACGGTTCTCTTGATCAAAGGTTCGACCAAGTGTTCAAATTGACCTCTGGTGATCTTTTGGTTGATGTGCTTGGGACCGGAAGCGTCGGCGGTGATGAAAGGCAAGTTGATTTCGGTTTGTTGAGTCGACGACAATTCAATCTTGGCCTTTTCAGCGGCTTCTCTGATTCTTTGCACGGCCATTCTGTCCTTGGACAAGTCAAGACCGGTTTCCTTCTTGAAGTCATCGACGATCTTTCTCACAAGAGCAATGTCGAAATCTTCACCACCCAAGTGGGTGTCACCGTTGGTCGACTTGACTTCGAAAACACCGTTACCAATGTCCAAAATCGAGATATCGAAAGTACCACCACCAAGATCGAAGACAGCGACAACTTGACCGTCGTTCTTTTCCAAACCGTAAGCAAGGGCAGCGGCGGTGGGTTCGTTGACGACTCTCATAACGTTCAACCCAACAATCTTACCAGCATCCTTGGTGGCTTGACGTTGGGCGTCGTTGAAGTAAGCGGGACAGGTGACAACGGCGTTGTTGACCTTCTTACCCAATTGACCCTCGGCGGTTTCCTTCATCTTGTTCAAGATGAAACCACCAATTTGTTGGGGCGAGTATTGTTCGCCACGGGCTTCAATCCAGGCGTCACCGTTGTTGTGCTTGACAATCTTGTAGGGGACTTCCTTGATGTCTCTTTGCACTTCGGGGTCTTCGAAACGACGACCGATAAGTCTCTTGGTGGCGTAAAGGGTGTTTTCGGGGTTAACCACAGCTTGACGCTTGGCGGGGATACCCACGAGTCTTTCACCGTCCTTGGTGAAAGCAACGATGGAAGGGGTGGTACGACCACCTTCGGAGTTTTCCAAAATCTTGGGTTGCTTACCTTCCATCACGGCGACGGCGGAGTTGGTGGTACCCAAGTCAATCCCGATAACGGGACCGCCGGGGGCGCCGGTGGATTGGTAACGCACCAATCTGGCCACGTTCTTTTTCGCTTGGTTTCTAGCGGTCAACATCGTTGGTTGAAAAATTTTCTCGTCGGCGGATTGCGCGCGCTTTTATAGCGTCTCTGGGTCCAGTGGCAAGGAAAAGTATGGAACGTTGAGGAAAATGCGCCCTGTAGTGAGAGTCACCACACCTAATCCCGAACCCCGCTGCAAGAATATGGGGTCAATGGCTGGCCATTTGAGTATAAACGGTTGATAGAATTCTGGTATAATAGGTGTTATTTCCAGTTCGCCTGTAGTAGAGCAGTTTTGAAGCGATCTCCCCCTTGATTGCTATCTAAACCCCGGACCAGTTCCGAAGGTCCCTCAACTACTGGGTATATTGCTAGTGAATTATCTCTAGAAACGCATCGATAATTGGGTTAATGCCTCATATGAGTTTCTTTTACGATACCCGATGCTAATGAACTTGATAAATCGAGCATATGTGGGTTTATTACGACCTGTTGTCGTGGGCATCCTGGTAAGTTGGCCGGCAACGGAGTGGGGCAAATGATATTTGTGAGTGAAATTTTGGTCAAGACAAATTTTTTTTCAACTTTTTAATGGAGAACAGAGAGAGAAAAACTGTTCAAAGAACCTACATTCAAAAGAAAAATTCCCACTTATCATGGTGTTTTCCATGTCCTTCGTCTTCGGAAGTGACCGCTTCGCGATGAGGTCGTGACTCGCCGCACCATCCCCGATATGGTTCCGATATTTCCGACCGCGCTCTCTACCAATGAGACCCTATCAAGCGAGTAAGTAGTTGTAAATCAAGTTTCAATGAAACGTATTGTCGGACTTTGATCTAGTACAGCAGTTCGTACCAACACAAAACCTTCAGTCAAATTTCAACAAGTTCAACCAGCAAGTTGGACAAGCTCCATGATCAGATCCTTCGCAATCATAGGTTCGAGTCTACTCCATCGTAAACATATATTTGTGAGTCACCGGGACCCACTGGCTGTGATCATTACCACTAAAAATAATACAAATAACTGCCATCTCTCAGAATAATTCCGTAACTCTACAAGTCGGCGGGCAAGTGGCCGTTCATGATCCACGTCAACAGCTTGTCGCCGCGGAACTGCTCAATGTACTCGATGATGGTGTCCAGCGACTTATTGTACTTCTGCATCCCGCGTTCGATGGCGTCGACGAGCTTCTTGCGGCGCTGGTAGCGCTTCAGTTCCTTGGAGCGCAGGTCGCCGCGCCACTTCTGTTTGCCAAACTTCTGGTCACACTCGGCTAGAGGCGGCTGGCCAGCATAGCCCTTAGTGAACTCATCGTAGATCTGGCGCACGGTGGTGGGGTTGTGGATGAACTGGATGTGGACACGGGGCTTCTTCAGTACCAGGTCCGGCAGTTCCAGCATCCGCTTCGGCGCCTCCGACGCCGCTTTAAGCGCGTCGCCAGCGCCACCAAGGCCGTCGCCACCGCCCATCTCCGGTAGCAGCGGCGTCCCCAAGATCATCCCCAGCAGCAACGTCGGCATCGGCATCGCCAGAACCGTCGGCATTCGAACCTGCGATTGCGACGAGAGCTGGTAGTGCTGCTGGACGTGACTGTCGTTGCTCTGGGTCAGTGGCACCAGCGTCACCAGCGCCGCGTGGTTCAGCAGCAGCCCCGCCAGTGATAGCGACCCCAGCGACGGCATGCGTCCCGGCAGTTGGGGCAGCAGCTGGAGCTGGACTCGGGGTGGCGGGCGCTGGAGCAGCGGCTGGCGTTGCTGCGCTGAGATTGACAGCGGTGGTGGTGGCGGCTGGTGTTGCTGGGACTGCAGCTGCTGTGGCTGCTGTCCGTGGGGCACCGGCGGCGCCGAGATGCTGCCAGGAGCGCTGCCGGCAGTCGACAGCGTTACCCCGGTGGTCATGGCGGCGCTGCCATCGGGGCGCGCGGCGCCCTGGGGAATGAAGTTGAATGACAGTTTAGGCATCAGCACCAGGGCGAGGCGGCGCTGGTGGCTCTGGATGAACGCTGTCAGGCCTCCGAGGCCATCGGGGTGGGAGGAAAACTGGTCGGAATCGTTAACGTCATGGGGCGGGGCGTGGAAATCAATGAGACGGCCTTGGTTGAGCTCCTCGACCATTGCCACAAGCCGGTCGATTTTCTGGCCTTGGTACTCGATGATGTGTTTCAAGTAGGTGACCTCGTTAACCAACGGCGTGAGCTTGTCGATCAGGTCGACGAGGTGGTCGACTCCCCGCTGGAGGGGTGGAGGTGGGGGTTGTGGC